>NC_136068.1:438364981-438658207 GCF_964261635.1 Lissotriton helveticus
GGGACTATAATGCTTCTTGCCCAGGTTGCAGGTATATTGGTCAAAGTTAAATTGTTAAAAACGTTCAGGAGTAATGGGGCCCAAAGACTAATAAACTTCCCAAGAATGAATGACTGGTCAAGAGTTATGTATCTGTGTCCTTGTGACGATCATTCAGAACAATCAATACTTCACGTTGTTTTATTTAGTACATTTTATGATGTGCAAAGGAAATAATTGATTTTGCCAATTTTAATATCATTTTGTCTTATCAATGTCGCCCTGCTTTTATAGCATTACAGCTTTTAGAAAAAAACTATTGGATCTATTATAATAGTGGCGCCGTAACGTAATGCGGGACCATCCGCAAGGGGTACGGCGGTCCCGCACCTGCAATCAGGTTGCCACCGCCACCGTGGCGGTGGCATCCCCTATTCCCAGCATTGTGCCTGCCACTTTGACCATGCCAATGCAGGGAGGTACCATAGGTACCCCCCATGTGCATCCCCCTACTACCTGGGGGCCCGCTACGGGCCCCTGTTGGCAAAGACTGCATGCCTTTCCATGGCGGCAACACCGCCATGGGAAGGCACATCTCTGCCTGCATTCTAATATGGATGGCGGTGTCTTGCAGACACCACCACCATTTTCCGCCCGGTCAACTAGTCGACAGGCAGAAACGGGGCGGACGGTCTTCCCATCTGCTGCGGATCCCCCAGCCATAATAATATGACGGGGGCATTCATGCGCGGATGGCGGGCGGATCGCCCGCGCCGGGCCGGCGGTGGCTACCGCTGGCGTGGCGCGGGCAATCCGCCCGCCATACTAACATACTAACATTTCATCAATGTTTTTAAAAAGTGTTTTTAAATACAGGAATACTATCATAATGTGAACGCTTGATATTAAAAAAAAAAGTCATAAATGAATTTGGGACTTAAATGAGATCTTTAGCGGACCGAAACAAAATGATTTTACACATGATGTCTCTTATTTTTCTGTGTAATCTTTTGTGATCTCTGTGCTTATATGATTCTCTAAAAAGAAATTGAATAAAGATTTTTTGACTATTCCAGAGAATATATATAAATTGTAACATAATAACCAGAATAAGCACAACCAATCTACTATCAATTATCTATGAATCCTTAAAAGGATTTTTTTTTAAATTACTTTATCATTGTTATTCCTGCCTTCACCTGTTGCTGGCAATTGTTCTTGTGATATTGTGTGGATGCTTAATTGCTGGAAAATAAGTTACACTTAAATTTAAATAGAATAATCTGTGCATTCCAGCCTCTCTCCTTTTTCATCACCTGACATCAGAATTGCCCTGTTCACTTTTTTACTATCTTTATCGAGTCTCAGTAAAAAGGTGCTGGCTGATTCCACTATGTAGCAAAATGATGTATGCCACTTTTAGGTTACTTTCAGTCTGGCATGCTGCATTTTACCAACTAGTCCTCGTCTTCAACACTTTTTAGCCGAATTGTCACTACCACTGACATTAAGTAGAAGGCATCCTCGGCTACCTCTGTTGGGAGCCCTTGTACTGTCTGGGCTAGAACGTCCTCATTGACTTTAATAATAGAAAATGTAGCTGCACTTGAAGCTAGCACCACCAGGCCTACAATTAAGTTTGTAGTAGTAAGCTTATCTGTAACCCCTAGAGCTTTGCATGGTGCCTTTACTAAATATGCATTCTGATTTAAAGTTTGGCGAACAGACTACTCTGCCACAAATGGCACAGCACATGGTATAGGGTGAGTGCATATGGGCTCATTTGATCTGTTTAGCGTGTCTTTAACCACTGTCACTATCCCCCTTTCCCACAGAGGACTTTAGAACTCTCAGGATTGGCAACTACAAGGTCAGACAGTGATCATTGGAAGAGTTAGGCTACGGTTAACAATAATAGTCCTATTTCTAGAAAGTTGGAACATTAAAAATCTCCCACCAGTGTGCCGAAAAAGATTGTGTATGAATTAAAGCACAAGAGAGCACCTTCATAACAAAAGTGGTCTCATTAGGAATGGATTTGCTTTTGGCACATATGACCAGGTTCCTGTGATCCTACTTGTCTCCTTTAATTTGATTTCCACCAACCAATGCTACTATATCAAGAGTGGTTCTTACTATCGGCTGCAGGTCTTCTCTTATAAAGTGCACATTTATCATGTGCAAATTTTGAGTTTTATTGTCTGATTTTGATGAATGGACTGCAACAGTGATATTGCTGTTGGACTTGGCCCTCTATGCAGGGTACCCCCAAACGTATGGCCATCATTCCTCCTGTTGTCTAAATTTCATATTTGCTGGCATTACGATTCTGTGCACTTTACCACTGCTAAACGGTGCTAATCTGCTGGTGCTCTAGTCGTAAAATTGACGTACACCTGATTGGCACATTTAATTTACTTACACCTAGATTGACAGTCTTAAATGTTGGTGTTCCACAGGTGTCAGCTTTGAGAACTACTCTTTTTATCATTTACATTTCCCCCCTGGTGGAGGTAGTTGAACCGTGGGGCTTCATCTGATGACGCACAACTATTTCTCTCTTTTCAGAACATTGACAGATTATTTCCAGTGCTTTTCAGTTCTATTTTAAGACTGTCACAGATTGGATGCTTTCAATCAGTCAATTAAATCAGCTATATTCAGCTGACTTGCAGCCATAAAAATATGAAATAAAAAAAATTAAACATTATAAAGCTAGCAACCAATTATAACACTACTCATAAATATGCAAATATGAAATTCAAAATAGCCTGCGTATAACATCTATAAGAAGGCCTACTTAAAGTGCTATGTGCTTTAGGACACTAAAACAGTACAATAATCTGATTGCACCCTTACAAATTTTAAACCCACCTTCATAAGTAAGTTAAAAAACAGAAGCTTAGTCAAGGTTCATTGAAAGTCTAGAGCAGAGGTCTTCAATCTGTGGGGTGCGACCCCCAGGGGGCCCGTGGAGTCCTGGGAAGGGAGTCGCGCATTTCCAGACCTCACTTCTGCCCGGAATCCAAAACATGTGCTCTTCCTTTCGGAGAAAGGCAACCGCCCTCCAAAACATGTGGTCTTCCTTTTGGAGAAAGGCAACCGCCCACACTCCTTCATTCCAATTGTTAAAATGTTTCAGCTGAAGTTAATTGAGTCTCATTGCTGTGAAACGAAAAGGCCCAGTAGACTGGTAAAACAATCCTTCAAACAAGCCTTTGTGCCAGGGTACCTGCTTGCCTGAAAGAAATGTGTGCTACGAGTTAATCTGCAAATTTAAAGGGTGCTTCGGAGCGGTTCTGGCTTTAATTGCTCGAATCACTCCAAGCATTGTGATGGCAAAGACGTGTTTTTTCGTGGTAGTGCATAGAGTTAACCACTGGGCTGTGAAATGCGTGCTTTTAATCATAACTGTATTTACACAGCGCTTAGAACCCCTGAGGGGGTGTTGAAGGGACACTTATGCAAAATTAAATGCATTATTTATGGTCTGGTATTACTAAAATCTACATTTTGGAAGCTCCATTTTATCCTAAAACTTTTATAGCAGTCTATATTATAATGTGTGTAAAGCAAGTTTAAAACAATGGCTTACACATTCACAGTGCTTTCAGTCACAGGTGACCTCGTAGCACTAAAAATACACAAGTCACTATTCTCCACTGTGCCAACCAAATTGAATTCTGTGGCTCTCTGGTTAAACACAGACCTCTGCAGTGCATTAAATAATATAGGTTTCATAATGTACTATAGTGCATTCCCCACTGAGTAACAACTTTTAACGTTTATTTTTGTTTTAATACCCATTACTTTATATGTAGCTACCTGATGGTGAAAGACTTAAAAAAAAATATATATATATATATCTTGGGGCTGATTTATGAGAGGCTTGTGCCACCGGAGTGTCACTTTTTTTTAAGCTCCAGTGGCACAAGCGTCTCAATTATATGTATTAGGCAACGCAAAGTCACCCTGTGTGGCTTTGCCTGGCCTCATTGATATGGCGTAATTCAAGGCAGGGCAAGTCACTGTGTTGCCTTACTCTGCATCAAGGAGGCGTTCCATAGGTGTTAGGTGGGTGTTCTCAAGCAACACCAATGGCTTCTGATGCTGCCCCAGATTTGCAAAACCATGGAAACCTGGGGCAGAGCCAAAACCTTATGCCTCCCCACAGTAGGCATAAGCATAAGCTTGTTTTTTCCACTTTCCACATGTGCTGCATTCTACAGCATGCATAAAAAAAGGAACAGCCTGACCATTCCTGCACAAAAACAATCCTGCATATGTTGGCGCTAGGCCGCAATTTGTGCGCCAAAGCAAGGGGAAAGGACAGGAATGCGCCATATTTTATAAATAAGGTGCATGCATGCCCTTTCACATTGGTGTAGGGCAACGCAGCAAGAAGACTTAGTGCCCTGCAATACGCCAATGCCTCATAAATGAGGCCCTTTGTTTTTAGCCACGCCCCCACGCTCAGTGACCTTTGGTTTGCTAAACACAGATTAATTTATTTCCCCAGTGTAAAAATGATTTGCGCTCAGAATTGGGGGCGTTTATGGTGATAATAATTGTCAATGATGAGGAGTACCAAGTTCTAGAAATTTTTGTCAGGAGGAGGGTTCTTATGCCAAACTTTTGTTTTTGACAGGGGGTTTTCGGCATCAAAGAGTTTGAAGACCTCTGGTCTAGAGCATACAGCAGCCCTTAAAAATATGCTTCAATAAAAGCATGTCTCATCATCACGCAGTTATTTCAGAAAGAGTAATGACTGATTACAGTTCGTCAAATTTATGGACTTAATAAAAGCCATTAAAACATTTTAGTATATTTCTGGTAAAAAATACAGAAAAAAGAAAGCATTGACTGTTAAAAAATATTATTACATGGGCAAACAAGCGATTCTAAATTGTGCTGATAACCTGAAGGAAAGCAAAGTAAGTAATTAATTGTGTCTGCCCGAAAGCGGAACAG
Source organism: Lissotriton helveticus (assembly GCF_964261635.1). NCBI lineage: Eukaryota > Metazoa > Chordata > Amphibia > Caudata > Salamandridae > Lissotriton > Lissotriton helveticus. The sequence continues at coordinate 438,369,932 of NC_136068.1, forward strand.
TTAAGAACATTCCCACTTTCCTCTCCCAGTACGCAAATAATTGCAGAATGTGCTGTTATGGTTCACTGAGAGATAAGTTGAGATGGAGGTTTTTGATATTTCCTTGCTTAACCTTTTCTCCCGGGCGAGAGTTAGCAATAAAGATCGAACTGGCTTCCTGCCCAGAGTAGCACATGTTTCTGCGTTAGTAGATGCTTGCAGAAGATCAATGGCAACAAAGGATTTTTGTACAAATGCTAGCCACAGAATATCAAAAACTTTATCACAGGCTAAACAATCTTTTATTATGGCTCTCATTGCATTAGATATCATATATAGCTTAGTCTAAACTTGCTATGGCAAACAAAGTGAGATGAGGAAAGGAGCACAGATAAACTTACAACTGAAGCGGTTTTCTTCTGTTTGGATAGCTGATGAGACCCTGATACTCCAGACTCCCGCCCCGTAATTGGCAACTGCTATGCATTGCATAGAATACATGTGTAACATGGGGTGAACTATTGACCCCTGGAGGGGACAATAGGCTAAGAAGTGAACCAATCACCCTATAAAGTTTAGTTCTCCCCTCAATTATATTAGGTGTCCACAAGCCATTGGAGCTGAAACCCCCCCCCAGATAAGGAAATGTATTAACACTAGCTAGGCAGTTTGTTCCTATCAAAATACTTAAGAGCTCTTTACTCCTTCGCCTACAAGTCACGACAAAAGATTTTGAGAAACTGGTCAATAAATCTAGGGTTCCGATACATTCCACAAATAATTTGACCAATAATCTTAGAGCTCTTGGGGTGCGTGCCAGTAAGACGGCATCATCTGCAAACAACAAAATGGGGCATGGTTTGCCAAGGACCATAGGAACATCTGGCGTGCATGAGGTTAGGTGAGTGCCTAACACGTTTGTTAATGTACAAGATAAACAGCAAAGGAGCAATCATGCCCCCCTGTCTTACCATTTGCCTGATTTGGATCTAGCTTGTAAGCTCTGCAATTTGACCAACCTCACTCTGACCTTTGTGTTCACGTACAAAGATGTGAACAAGTGGTTCCTCCATCTCCATTTTAAATAATATTTGCCAGAGCCTTGTCCACTTTACGCAGGTAAATGCCAGAGTTAGGCTCATAAACGCAAAATATATAGGGGTTCTATTTGCTACAGTGTCTTTACCCAATATTAAATAAAGGTTTAGGTACTGCTCCTGCATTCCAATATGTTTACAAACACCATACTGGCATGGGTTTAAAATCCACCCACTCAATGATCATGTTATATAAAACCCTCCCAAAGATTTTAGCTGGAATGAGAGAGATTGGGCGATTAGAACTGGGTGAAGATGCCCATGAGTCAGGTAAAGATACACAATGTGCATTGTTGTGAATATTGGTTAATAGAAGCACCCATAGACTATTATTGCATTTTTTTCCGGTCGATAGGTATTCCATCCAGGCCAGGTGCCGTTATTCCTGCATTTTGCTGTATTGCAATAGACACTTTGTGTAGGGATGCGGCAAAAATAGGTTTTGACTCAACCCGCTTGCTCACACACAAGGCCGGATTCCCCACTGAATAAATTGTGGAAAGTGTTCCTCCCATTCCTCACTACTGATGTGGCATTCAAATTGCTTGGATCTTAATTCTAATAAGTAAGAAGTATTGGTTTTTGGCAACCCCTCTCCGTTTGATCTGTCCTTTCTTTGACCATACTCATTGGGCATTCCACCTGTGCCTGGTCAGACAGTTAGAAACCTTGTTATAAAATTTCACCTGGACCTTTATTTTAAATTCCATATTCTGTATGTTACTTGTGTATGCTTGGAACTGTTAAAATCTTTATAAAATCTTTGCAATTCTTACCAGAGCACACCAGGAAACTGATTGTACAAGCATTGTTTATCTCCCAGTTAGGTTTTTCAAGCTTCCTCTTCTTAGGTATGTCTTCCGAGTCTGTCCACAAACTTCCGACAACTGGAAACACTGCTGCTCATCTTGTTTTAAGGATCCTGAAAAAGCATTCCATCAGACAGGTTCTGAAAGATCTGCCGCTTCTTGTGGAAAGGAGGCTCGCCATTAAATATCTGCTGATTACATTTAGAGCCATTCACAAGAAGGGTCCACTCTTTCTTCAGCAGAGATTCAGCTGGCATAGTCCTGGAAGAGATCTGCGTTCCTGCAATAAGCTGCTTCTGGCTTTACCTTATGTAAAGCGAGTTAGAACTGGGGTTCATGCCTTCTCTTATCGGGCTGCTAGGTTTTGAAACAGCCTGCCATTGGGGCTTAGAAAATCAGATTCAGAATTTCGATTTATAAAAGTCCTGAAAATGTTTCTGTTTAGTTAAGGCTAATATATGGATCAATCCCTTCCTACTAGTTAGCGGTGTGGCGCTTCTTCGAAGCAGGTGTCGCGCTATTCAAGTAGTATTTCATTCAATCGCTGTGCGCAGTTACATCTGGAAGGTCATGGCCTGCAGGGACTATGTAGAGAACACCAACTGTCTGTGTCTATAGTGGTCTGTGGGGCCTGCCAGTGTGAGCAGGAACGGAGAGTAATTTAAGAACTGCCCAATGATGAGTCATGCCAGGACACCCGGAAGAGAACACTGTGAGCGTGCAGTATACACATTCCACTATAAAGAAGTCTGAGAAGGTGGGTCTGCCAAACAAGTCTGTTAGCAATTTTCCCACAAAAGTTTCCTTCTTGATTGTATTAATGGTTTCTGAATACCTATGGTAAGAAATTGGGTTATTGGTTGAGGGAGGTAGAAGCCCAACTCATGCAACAATCACTGTCCTTGTCAAGGTGATCCACTAAAAGCCACTAAATTAACCTATACCTAATCCTCTGGGAGCTTGGCACAAACGTAGAGGCAATGTTTAAAGTATTTATTCAGCAGAGAAACAAACAGTAATAAAGTGAAAACACAACAAAAGAAAAATCCCAAACCAGGTTAGAAAAATAGCGTACATTTTAATCTATACAAATTATACCAGGAGGCCAAAAATACAGTCCAAAGAACCAGCGCCACTCAGTTATCTGGTCGCGCTAGACCAAGGGGAAAGTCAGCAGTTCAGGCTGACTGCGATGGAGCCCAGGTTGTATATGGGGACATGGTTAGTCCCGCTGGAGAGATACCTTCTCAAGTCCGGTGGGAAGTGCTCAGGTTGCATTGGAGGAGACCACTAGGAGGTGGCTTTCGGCTCGAAGAGCAGGTCGAGCGTCACAAATTGTCGTTGCTGTAGCAGGAAGAGCCGATCATCACTGAAGCCTTGCGAAGGTTGATCTTCACAGTAGTCTCTGTTGACGGGAAGTGCAGCTCTCACATTGCCTGTCATCATGGATGGTTGTGGTTGGCAAGAAGAGCAGGTCTCACAGGAGCTTCATGTTGGGGGTCATAGCGGGTGGCAGAGTTTTGGCACGAAAGAGCCTGTTCACAGTTGCAAAGAGCCCAGACTTTACACCTTTTACTCCAGGAGGAGTTCACTGATGCCAGCCATGGGTCTAGGGCCTTGGGGGCATCTCTACGGAATTAGGTCTCACTAAAGAAGAGGCCTTCAGCAGGGCTCAGGCTGATCCTGTTGCAACTGGTTAGCTGGGAAGTTGCAGGGAGACCTCTGGCAGTTTGTTGTGTGCCTGTAGCTTACACAGAGGTTAGCCAAGTGACCCTCGGAGACACTGTGGGTAGCCTGGGATCAAGGCAAACCGGTCCAATCTTCCCTCTTCAAACAGCAAGACAGTCTTTCAAGCAGCATGGAAGTCAATCCTTCTTCTGAATATCTCACAGGTCCAGGAGTGTATGATGAGTGGATCTGAAGGTCCTATTTTTCAACCTTGTGCCAGCCTTTGTGTGGTGGAATTCCAATACCTACCACCAGCGATGGTTCTGGACAGTTCCTCTGCTTCCCCTGGTTTGGCCTAAAACTGTTTTCGTTGAGAAAAGTAAGGTAGGGATGGTGGCAAGTTTCTTTGCGTGTGCTGTGGGCAAGATCCTCTGATGTGTAATTAGGGCAGTGCACAGCTCTTCTCCAGCCATGCTGCCAGAAAGATCCTCTCTCAGCTACACTCAGGTCCTAGTGTTCACTTTATGGGCCCAATACACATTTTTGATGGGAGAATCAATACCAGGCACAGGCAACTGGAAACTCCTACAAAGGCCACAGAAACTGTGGGCAGGAAAAGTGTCATTTTCAAAATTATAATTTAAAATCTGACTTTACCATTAAAGAGGATTTTAAATTATAATTCATGTCAGTGTAAACATCCTGGCTGAGTTTTACTAACATTTGACGCAGCACAACGCAGCAAGACAACTTGCTGCACTGCGTCAAACGGAAAGAGCAGGAATGCCATATTTCAGAAAGATATGGCGCATTCCAACTCTCCCTGTGCGCTGGCGCACTGAGTGCAGCCTAGCACCAATGGAGGCGCTGCTGCACCATGCTGCAAGTCTGCCTGCTTAACAGGCAGGATTGTTTATGTGCAGGAAGGGACAACTTCCTGCCTAAAACAATCCCCTGAGGTATTTCTCTCTTTCTACGTGTGCTTCAGAATACAGCACATGTAGAAAGAGGACGGATCACTGACAGAATGGTGTGGTTAATAATATAGTTGACAAAAATACACCAAATGACCAAGGCCTGACTGGGATGAAATGCTTCTGGTGTGGTGAACAAACACATTCCTTTTCACCTCTCCCAGAGTGAGCATCTAATTCACTTCAGTTTATGCAGTTTTGGGCTGGATTGCTACCTCCACCCTGAAGCTCCACCCCGAAAACTTCAAGTACTTTGAGTAACTCTTTTAAAAGTGAATATGTATATAAACTCTGACGCATTTCGATAGTCAAGCCGCCTTGGTCATATATCTATATATGCACACAAAATAGATACAGAACAAAAAATAATTAAAAAGCTAAACACATTTATTAAAAATACTATAAACATCAAAATATAAATATAAAAAAGAAACAATGTATCAGAAAAATAAACAAATAATACTATAAACTATATTTTATTAATATTAGTAAAAGTATTGGAGTCAGAAAGTATTATTCCCCCTCAAGTCTATGCAACAGTATGAAAAGTTTTGGACTTTGGAGGGGTTACATTTACAATTCCTACTCCAGTCTGCACAAAAGTAGGGAATTTGTTGGATTTTGGAGGGGTTAGATTTACTACTTCCACTCTAAACAGCGCAACAGTAGAAAAAGGGTTGGGCTTCAAAGGGGTTACATTTACTATTCCTACCCCAGTTAGCACTACACAAAGAATGGTATACACTCAAAATATCGAGTTTTTAATATCGATTTGCATTAATATCGAATTAAAAATATAGAATGGACAGAATATAAACTACAAAAATATTGAATAGAATAGCAGTAATATCGAATTCAAAATATAGAATGGACAGAATATAGGCAACAAAAATATAGAATGGACAGAATATAGACAACAAAAATATCGAATTTGAAGTAAGTTAATATTAATTTTTTAATAATATCCAATTGTTTAAAGTGTTTTTCATGTTAGTATATGTGTGAAAAGTGTATATTTATTTTATAATTTATTTTAATTAATTAATTTTATGGTTTTTAATTTTTGCGTAATATAATTCTGTACCTGGTTGTGGGTTTGTAGGGGAATAGGATGGGAAGTAATTTAATTATAATTAATTAAATATGTTAATTTATTTATTGGTATTTATTTTGAATTAATGGTTAATTAATTGTTAATTGGTAATTAATTAAAAAATAATTGGTAATTAATTTTAATTAATTGATTAATTGATAATTATGTTAATTTTATTAATTTATTTCCTGTAGCGGGTTGTGGGTTTATAGGGGAAAAGGGTGGGAAGCAATTTAATTATAATCAATTACATTTTTTAATTTAATTATTGGTATTTATTTTGAATTAATTGATATTTAAATTGTTAATTGGTATTTGATTAAAATATAATTGGTAATTCATTTTAATTAATTGATTAATTAATAATTATGTTAATTGTATTAATTTATTTTCTGTAGCGGGTTGTGGGTTTATAGAGGAATAGGGTGGGAATTAATTTAATTATGATTAATTCAATATTGTAATTTATTTATTGGTATTTATTTTGAATTAATTGATATTTAAATTTTTAATTGGTAATTAAATAAAATATAATTGGTAATTCATTTTAATTAATTGATAATTATGTTAATTTTATTAATTTATTTTCTGTTGTGGGTTTGTAGGGGAATTGGGTGGGAAGTAATTTAATTATAATTTATTGAATTTTTTATTTATTTATTGGATTTTTGTTGTAATTTTTAATTATTTCTTTAATTGTTAATTAATTAATTGGTAATTGGTAAATAATTTGTATTGTTAGGTAATTATTTTTAATAATTATTTTTTATTTGTATTTTTAATTGATTAATTATTATATTATATACAATTGTTAATTACTTTTAATTAATTTGTAATTAGTATTAATATTTAATTTAATTGTATTTGTGAGAAGTTGGCCTGATATATGATGTTTCCAATTCTGGGACCACCTTGTATCAGTCCAAACAACCCTTATGGTGTCTGGTTGTAAGTCAACCTTATTAGACAAGCTATCCTAGGGGTAGCATGGACTAAGCAGCCTTAAAGGCTTAACTTAAGAGGTCGTGTTAAGCGAGCTGTTGTACCACATACAATCCTGTAATATCAAATGAAAGAACACCACACAAGTATATATTATAAAAATATATGTATTTATTACTAAAGACAATCCCCAGTATTCTTTATGAATAAAGGGGCACAAGCGTTAAATCAAAAGCACAGTATAACATACAAAGTTGCACAATTTTGGATGAGGCCAAGGGGCCACTCAAACCATATACTAAAAAAATGTTATAAGAGAGACCATTCGATCAGTGGTTAGGCCTAGGGCCTAGGGAATCGCTGGGAGCAGTCGGGACAAGCAATGCTGAAGTCGGGAAAAGCCCGCGGGATTCGGGTGCAGTGCTAAAAGCACAAGCATGCATCAATGTTAAGTCAATGGTGCGTAAAAGTTACACAAATAGAGTTTAAGGACACTTCCGCTGAACCTAGAGGAACAAAACTTAAGACACAGACCCTAGAGGTGTGTACCAGTGTGGGAACACCGGTGTTGCAATGTTACCTCACCCACATGAAGTGGGTGCACAGGGTCGAAGTTGAGTCGGGTTTCGTCACACAGGTTCTTGGTGCTTGAAGCTGAAAGGGCTGCAGGCGAGGTGAAGGAGAAGTGTCCGGTGGAGTCCAAGGGTGGACTCAAGTCGAAAAGTACCTGAAAGCAGAGGGGACAGAGTCTGGGTCACTCAGCAGTGACCAGGGTGGAACCAGGATGGAACCAGGCACTGTCGGGCGCAATCAGGTGGTTGTTGAGGAGCTTCTCTCCGCTGTCACGTGGGCTCTGGGGCATCTATGAAGTCCAGGAGCAGGTCACAATCTGTCCCACGCAGGCTCTCGCCGTCGGCGCTGTCGGCTTCAACATTGGAGCAAACAACACTTGGCAAAAGCAATCCATGCGGAACTGGAAGATTGCTTCTCACTCAGACCAGGAAGGTCAGAGTGGGGGCTCCTTTTCAGGGGAGCTGGTGCAAATCTGGAGCAACCAGAATCACAAGTCGAATTTCAAGTTTCGTTGGCACAGGGGCCACAAGCCAGCTGGCAAGTGACCGGACCAACGCGTTGAGCCAAAAGAAGCAGAAGGGCCCCACGCAGCACTCGTCGAGTGTGGAGGGCTGAACTTCGGTGCAAGAGTGGATCAGGGTTGGGGCTTCTCAAACCCCGTTGTACAGCTTCGAGGGTCACTCGTGGGCTGCACGGTCAGCGTCTCGTGGTCTTTCCAAGATGGCGTGCCCCACGCTTCCAGTCGCCTCCACGGGTCTCAGCTCTGCAGGGACTGTGGATCGGGCTGTTAGAAGGCAGGCAAGCTTGATCTCGTCGATCTCTGTCGCTCGAGTTCCGGCGGGAACTGCAACAAAGCAGACGTCGAGGGCTGGATGGTGCCTGTTTGCACAGGGTGGTCAATCCTTCACCACAAGGGAGATTCTTCAGTCTTCTACTTTGAGTAGGATGTCGAAGGGTCCAGAGTTTCGTTTCTTATGTTTCATCAGGATATTCTGAAGTGCTCTGGCACTGCTCCCATTGTTATACCAATCTAGGGGGCTGGATTACCTGCTAGGTCCCCTCCTATGGGTGGGACCCAGGAAGGGGGTGGATACACCCCTTTCCTTTGATCCAGGCCGCGCTGGGACTAGGGCTGGTGTGCCCCAGAACCGGTTTGACCGGATTATGCAAGGGGCAGCCTTGTGCTCCCCAGGCAGTGTCTGGTTTCTTTCAAACCTCCCTGCTACAATCCACTATCTCCTGTCTGGGGGGGTGTGACACCTCCCTGCGACAGGAAACCCTTTGTCCAGGCCCCTTTGGCTGAGTTTCAGTCAGCTTCAGGGGGTCAGACTTGTGTCTGTGGCAGAAGCATCCATTTTGTGGATCTGAGGCCCTTTTAGAAATTGACCGCATTTAAGTAAAGTAACATGTCTTACCCCTCTAGAGGGGTGGAATGCTATCCCCGTCGCCAGAACTGGCGAGGGGATAGTATTCCAAATCGTATGACACCTTACACGACATGTTTTGATAAAGCCAAACCAAAGTTGCTATATAACCGCGAGGATTATAATGCACTTAAGAGTATATGGTATGGCATTATCCTGAAACAGCTTAGGGATTTGTTCCCGACGGCTGAAGACAGGCTCAGCTCATGCTAGAGCTCCATCTCACATTAAACCACGCACTCTGCCTCCAGGATTGATAAGGCCTTCCATAGGAGTGACTCACAGGTTTATATGTGTCCAGATATAGGTTTAGATATAGGTATACTATATCTAAGCAAGAGGTGATTACACCACCTTGCCCCAGCTGAGTGATCAGCCAGTTGTGTCAATTTAAGAACCAGCCAGGGGTGGCAAAAGATATGCTGCAGCCCCTGGTAGGCCTTGGTGGCACCTATGCCCTGAGCACCTATAGTGCATGGTACAGGGGCTGACAAGGAGTCCATTTCCAATTGTGGTATGTACCTATAGCACATGTATTAATAATTTAGAGAGAGAACAGCAGGCTGGGGGTCTGATTAGCAGGCCCACAGCCTCAGTAGTGTAGAACCAGTGAAGCAAAAAGCAAAAATTTGGGGTGACCATAGGATAGCAGACCCTACTCTCCTACACAACCCCCCCCCCAAACGCGGGGACATTAAACTAACCTTGACCAGATAAGTCTTCATGTTCTAAGTGGAAGTACCTGGAGAGACCATCTGCATTACCATGGTCAGTCCCTGGGCGGTGCTCCACTGTAAAGTCCATCCCCTGTAGGGAAATGGACCACCTGAGCAGTTTGGGATTTTCACCCTTCATCTGATTGAGCCACAAGAGGGGCTTATGGTCTGTCTGAACTAGGAAGTGAGTTCCAAACAAGTAGGACCTCAACTGTGATGTATTCCTATAGGTTCTGTATCGATCCCCCTATTCCTGACCCTATTCTGGTTAACAAGTTAACTAGCAGCCATCCCATGATGCAGAAACCGTTATCTGATTACGCCAGACCACGGCACAGGAGCGCGTTATCTGATTAGGTCATAACGCTTGCCATCTAATTAGGCAAAGCAATATTCCTCCAGCCTCTGATAAGGCATACGGAGTTCTCAAAACAAATCAAACCTATGACAACCTGGGAAAAACCCTGCGGCCATTGTTTTGATTTCACCGAGAACTTCAGTAAAAGAATGTGCTAACGACCAGCTCGTATGACATCCTTAATGACGTATCTATGTCCATCCTTACGTCAATCTCGGCACCTTACAGGTATAAATATTACCGATATTGCCTTAAGCAAACACACGCGGTGGTGACGAGATCGGAGCAGCGAGACTTGCCGAAGCCCAGCAGAGAGCGAAGCCCACTGGCGCTGCCCCGCCTTCCTGACGCGCTGAGAACGAGACGCTGCCTTTCTCCTGCCGAGAAATCCAGCTCCGGCGCTTCCGAGCAGCCCTTGCAGGCAGCCTGGAATATCGAGACCAAAGATGAGAGATACCATCCCTCAATCATCCTAGATTCAAGGTACGGAACTGAATAACCCCTTGCAGAGAATTCTTGAGTCAGTCACTTGGCAAAACAAACTTAACTCAAACTGCTACTTTCTACTCCAGCCCACGTATTAGGCTTAGGTCAGGTACACTGGGGTAGGCGTGGTTAGAAGCACCAGTCGAGTACGATTAGTCAAATGTATATGTGTATGTATATATTTTATCCATTTTAAATAGCATATGGCTTAGAAACCATATCAATGCTTTTACAGTATTATTTCATAATTCTGCTTTTATTGTATGCACTTTACTTAACCATAAGTATTGCAATAATATCGATTCATTTCTCTTGTACGAGAAAAGAGACTGATCAATAAATAACATCTTTTATTGAACACGCCCGTCTCTTCCTTTTCTCTACAATCTGGTGAAACTAAGAATGCACGTACTGACTGAGTAAAATAAGTTGTCTTTTGTTTTCACACGACTCTAGAGATACACTCTTGATTAGGGGAGAGCAAAGTTGTCATGTTCTATGGTTGTCAGAAACTAAATCCCTTCTTGTCTATCCAGGGAGGTTCAACTCCTCCTTGCCTATTCGAGAAAGTTTCTAGTGAACTCTGAGCTAGCTGGCAAACCCAAAACTTTAAGTCTAATATCGACAGTAGAAGACCTAGTTAACGTCTGGTCTAGGTCTATACTATTGGAGGTATTATTCCAATGCGCAGAGCCTATTGGGATAATAGGAACTACACTACATGGCGCCCAACGTGTTTGGATAGGCGATAAAACTAACGCAAGACTTTAGAGTAACTCAGTCGTGCTCTTTCACTCAGACCCCTTTTTCCCCATAATACTCCAAAGACGTCTGGAGTGGGTGAGAGGTAAAATCCGCCAAACCTCGCAGGAGGGAACTCCTATGTATGGTTCTTGGTTCAATCAACGTTGAAGGATACACTGTTCCAAAATATTGTGCATCTAATCTTTGTTTCCATAAGAAACCTGATCTGCAAACAAACAGAATAACCTTCCTGACAGTAAAATGCCAGAAAGTGATGATGAAAGAGAGAGAGCTAGATTAGCAGCTGAACTAATAGAAGCTGATAATACTATGCAAGAAGCGGACCCGGATATAAAACTCATCCGGGTCAACATAAGAAGATCTATAATGTAAAAACTTATAGACAATGGACTGACACCAAGAGGTGGTACAGTCATATTCGTAATTGAGGCACACGAATATCGGCAGACAGAGGTATTCTATTCATGGATAAACTTTCCAGCAGCAAATGCTGTAACAAAGGAGTTCCACTATTATAAAATAGAGGAACCACCAGATACCTACACTCCTTTCGAGGAAGTGGAAGTACCACTCAAATTCCAAGAGCACCTGCTCTTGTTTAATGGCGCCCTAAAACATAATAATCACATCACCAGGCTCGGTCCACTAGGTAGACCAGGAGCAACATGGCCGGTCCTAGCCGGATACACACCACATCCAGACATCGAAAGAATGTCTGCAGCAGATGTTTTAGTACAACTAAAACAACTAATTAAAATATATAGACAACTAGTCCAATATGTAATGCGGACTTCAACCATCCAACCTGTAGTTAAAATTCCACAGCTGACCCCACATCAGGGGAACACAAATAAAATTACACCACAGAACATACAGTCCTGCCTAGGTAAAGTACCAGCTAAACGGGAACAAATACCATTCTGGTTAGCACAAAAAATCACCCAAATAGAGGCGGTGTTTCCAGACACCACCCCTGTGGATAAACACAGGATTCTGACTATCTGTCTCCCAATGGGAATCGCACCACACGTGGAGGACTGTGACACTTGGGGTACAGTCTTTGCTTCCATTTACACAAAAACACATGGTGTACCATCCATGTCGGTAATAACAGATGTGCTAAAACAAATTCAAGACGAATACGGTCCAGAACCCGCTTTAACTCTCGGTATGAAATTACTAAAAGACTTCAAGCAGGTCTCGGCAATATTACTAGCCAACACAAAAGGAGAAGCAGCGAATGTGGCGATCCGCCAGAGGTTAAAAGAGACAGATATAGCTGACCAACCAGCTGAAATTGCCAGAATCATAGAAAAATCCTATGAAGAACTAGGTAGAGATAGTTTGGGTGGAATACCAGTAAAACCCCAACTAATTGAAAGTCCTGAAAAAATATTTATTAAAAATAATCTAAACAGTCAAAAGAAGAACTGGGATTGAAACAAACAATCCAATCCAAAAGAAAAAAGATTCCAGTCCAGAGGAAGGTCTCCTCGGCGGAGAGAAAGATCTCCGGACCAAGGACCCAAGTCTCCCCAAAGGGAGCCCTCTGTGAAAAAATACAACCTTAGAAATAGGGATAACATAAAGAAACCGGATAGATATCAAGATTTTGATACACGTCCCTCTCAATCTTTTCAGACTTCCTCGCAGAAATCGGAAAGAAGAGGACGATCGGAACCCAAGGAAGGGCACGTCAAGTCCAAAGACAAGGAACCTGCTCATCCAAATAAAAAATTACAGTTTCCAAAGAAGAAGGTAGCCAGCATTAAAGTATTCAACAATGCCGAGAATACTGAGGACACAGCTGAAAAACGGAGAGTGGGCTCAGACAATGCTAGACAGCGCAGCAGAAGTGAGCATAGCACGCAAAGTCCTTATGAATCATCTGGAGACAGTGGACACGAATGAATACATTCAAGTGGAAACTGCAGACACCAGAGTTAGCAAACCTCACAAAATATATGAAATAACTTTACGTATAGAAGGGGATAAGACTAGAAAAATAAGGGGCCTTTTTTGGGATAATCTCTCCAAGGGCTTTGACATCCTTCTAGCTGAAAAAGATTGGCCACCAGAGTTCGTCAGGGAGTGCCCACATGGCGAAGAAATAATTATGCCTGCCTTCTCAAATCATATTCCAATTCATAAAAAATATACACTTGCAAGAAAGTGGGCAGTAGCTCAAGCTCCTGCTTTATATAAAAATCATGTAGGATGGGATGAGGACTCTCCTCCTCACAAAATCCAGTTAAAATCACAACCTACTGCACAAAGGCAGTATCCAATCAAGCAAGAAGCTAAAAAACAGGTAAAAGAAATTCTAGATCAACTAGAATACCAGGGGGTGATTGAAACTTGCACCTCACAAATGAACAACCCTTTGTTTCCTGTCCCCAAACCAGACAATTCATATCGTCTAGTTTTGGATTACAGACACCTTAACTCATGTTGCAAAACTTTTGCAGTGCAAAACTCGCATAGTGCTGCACTAATGAATAACATAGTGCGCAAAAAATATAAAACAACATTAGATATCTCTAATGGATTCTTTTGTCAAAATATAGCACCAGAGAGCAGATACTTATCAGCGTTCTCAATAAATGGCACTCAAAAAGAATTCTGTCGGTTACCCCAGGGGTACAAGAACAGCCCAGGATTATTCTCAGCGAGAGTAACAGAGTTACTACAAACATATGATGACGAAGCATTATCGTATGTCGACGACATATACCTAACAGACGATGACTTGGATACTCACTTGAAGAGAGTGAACACCATAATACTTGGGTTCGCGGCAGAGGGTTACAAATTCAACTTTAAAAAATCTAGAATTGCCCATCTAACAGTCCTGTTCTTAGGATATGAATTATCAAGTGAAGGCAAAAGCCTGGCTGACAATTTCCTAGAGAAATGTGCCGTACTCCAAGCACCTAGAACACTAAAAAACCTACAGTCAATTCTAGGCTTCCTAAATTTCGGAAGAACATACATTGCAAATTACGCAGAAAGGGTCAAACCCCTTTATGATCTAATAAAACCAGATTTTAAAAAAACCAATTGGACTCAAATACACACAGGAATTCTGAGATCCTTACAAACAGATATGTTAATTAAAACAAAATTAGAAACACGTGATAACACACGCAACCTTGTGATTCGAGTCATCCCAGGAAGATGCGGATTCACATACCTGACCTCTAATGAGGGAGAAAAGGTACCAATTGCATTCAAATCACACTTGTACACAGAAGCTGAAAATAAATTCAGCATTAAAGATAACATTGTTCATGCAGTTCAAACCGCAATAGCTAGAGAAAAAGATAAAGCTGACGGTAGACACATCACAGTCAGAACAGCAGAATCAGCCTTTGAGGCATTAACAACCCCGTGTAATTTACCAACAACAGCATTGAATCCGGAATGGATACAATGGGTGAATTCCATTACAATGGACAAAGTAAAATACTACTTTGATCCAGAACTAGAGGAACTAAAATATCTAGAATATGAAAGAATATTCCCTCTGCCAATCGACATTCTGCCATTACGACAGTACGCTTGTGTAATCTATACAGACGGACATGCTCAACCCCCGTTTGGGGAGAACAAGGATACAACCCCACATGTGAGATTACAAAAGAAGTGTGGCGCGGAGGTATACTAAGACCTCTATTAACAAAAACACACTCAGTAGAAACCAATTTAGAACAACAGACTGAAATAATAGCATTGAAAATGGCGCTAGATAATGCAGATCGCGAATTCCCGACACTCATAGTGTCCGATTCGTATTACTGCGTCAAATCATATAACAGCGATTTACAGAAATGGATTCAAAACGGTTACAAAGATGACACAGGTGCAACAATCAAGCATAAAATGCTTTGGGAACAAGTAGTTCTTTTACAAAAGGAACTACCAAAGACTCACGTGATACATACACTGAGTCATCAACGTGATGGCGTTCACGTTGCAGGGAATTCATTGGCTGAGACAGCCACAGCGGTAGCAACTAAATCGGCTTCCGTAGCTAGAAAAAAGCGTGCAGTAAAATACATTGACGGTGAAACAATGCTGGCGGTGAAAACGTCATCAAAAGGCGACTGCTCAGCGTTACCGATCAGTTACCCACTCAAATATACATACATAATCGATGCGAACTCCGTTCCTTTTGCTCGAATCCCTGGAGTGGGGGATAGAGTAATTCCAAACAAGGACAGGAGAACTTTGTTAATAGCAGACGCACATATGGGCGAGGGTCTCAGACACCTCAAACTAAAAGATTCTCTGGAAGAACTACAATCAGTGTACTGGTGGCCAGGCATGAGCCTGCATCATCACATCTTTGTAAAAAAATGCCCGGGCTGCAACAGAGATCGCAGCGGCGAGAGGAACGGGGTAATACCATGGCGTTTCACTCAATAAGGGCTAAACAATAATCAGTGAAACAAGTGTAAATAATGCGTCCCATTAACGAATAAAGACTAGTTTCCACTTATAAATGTAGACCCCAGCACTCGGCTGACGTCGGGACTGTTATACAAAGATTTGCGAGTCTAAATGGCATATACGCTAGGAGCATGCTACGTTTGACCAATGTTTTCACTTTAGCCCTCAAGCTTGTGGGAAAGCACGGCCAAATGAGCATAGCAAAGCGGGATTCTTCTCACTTCCTTCCTGAGGGATACGGGATGGTGTAAAGAAAAAACCAAGGCATAAAGCAATCTATAACAGCAAAGGTATTAGGTTCGGGAGCTGGGTGGGTCAAACATCTAATAAGTGTCCAATGTAGTCTAAACAACTTGCCAAGAAATTCTCTGAGGGGATTCAGTCCGTACGAATTACTGTTTGGGACTAGGATGCTAGTCTTAGATCTTGACAGTCAGACTTCAGTGGTGAAAGAAAAAAGCTTTGATATCAAAGATCGTTTGGCTACTTTACAGGACTTAAACGAAACAAGAAAAGACCTGAGCAACATAAAGTTGAAACAGCAGCCAACAACCACTGAAGAACCACCACCTGTCCCAGCAAGACCTGTCTGGATTCCAAAAATCGGGGATCTAGTCAGAGAAAAGATCGCGGTAAAGAAGGAATTTGGGCCTTCTTACAGAAAAGCAGTTCCTGTCATGTCCATCAACGGGACGAGATCAGTTGTACTACCGCCACTTGCTGGTAAAAAGGAGAACCGAGTTGTATCCATCGACCTGGTAAAACCACAATCATGTGGCCGATAACAAACAGTAGGCCAAGTGGACTCCCGATAAGTAGTAGAACACCGAGATTTGCTACAAGTACAGAGGTGCTAACTAAAAGGCTAATCACATTCGAAACGCCTACAGAACAACAACAAGGACTATGCAACAATGCAATGGAACTCACACCTCTGAAAACCCAAATAAAAACATTTAGTAGAGACACACCAACCTACAATGAAGTAACAAATGAATATGCTGAAGCTGCAAGAAACAGTAATCCTGAAGCAATTGGAACAATAGACAGAACGGCATCCGGCTACTTCATCAACTTTGATGATTCTTCTGAAGATCTAAGTGAATCAAAGACACAGCCATCAACAAAAACTTTTAAAGATAAAGCTAAGGAACTTTTGAAACAGCTGAAAGAAACCTATCTGATTTCTCCATGGATTGAATTTTGGGTGTCCTTTGGTGTATTTATCCTGATACTTTGGCTCATCATGATACTATGTTTGGGACGCTTCATTGAGGGAAAATATGCTAAAATGGACACAGCAAGCCAGAAAATCAACTTGATCCTCAAGCCACACACGTCTTCACACGTCAAGAAAAGAGAACTTTCTTCAGTCAATTTCACAGCCAATCCTATACCGGGTGGGGTAGCATGGGACAATACTGACTATGAAATTTATGGTCCGGTCGAAATCCTCAAATATCCACACCAAATCAAGATCTCGTTGAGTGACTTTGTAAAACCAAACTCATTTGCTGATGATTGGGACTTTGAAAGTATCAATGACATGATGTCTGACCTAGTGATGTCTGCTAAATTTACCAAACATGATTATTTGCAGGGTTCATCTAATTATGATAGTATGTACTGCTACAACCACTATGGTAACCATTTTTTACATAAATCAGCACAACCTAGAAATGTTTTAAATTATAATCAATGGGAACATTGTGCAACCCCTCCAAAAGGAAGCTCAAGAACCTTTTATGACAAATATTCATACTTTTCAGGGTTCAACACAAGTAATGCTGAAACATTTTATTTCAAATTGTCAAATAAGACAGGAACAAAAACCATGCTTACAAACACGAAATTGATATATACGGACTCATTTTTTGAACAAATGAATATATTTGGTTTTGATTATTGGGACAAAAATGTTGAAGTAAAAAGTGTTTGGGGTACAAAAGAATGGCAAGTACAAGGTATAGAATCATTGTTTAGAGCCTGCATGATCCCAGAACAAATTATATTCTTGAATGAAACTATTCAACAAACTACCTGTCTTGGATTAGCCAAAATCAAAGACTTAAATAAACCGTCTATTCCAAAACCAACAATGAACAGCAATAACTCTGCGGATGAAGAGATAGACGTAAACTATGTATTAAACCAAAACAGAACAAATCCTGATTGGAAACAATGGTTAATCTGGCCCACAGATACTAATAACTGTCAAGACAGATTCCTGAACAAAACACAGGGGTTCAAATTGACCAGGCCAGACCCTAGATATTCCCAAAGACAACACCCAGGGATAATCACCACCTACAGTGTGGGCAAACTCTGCCTTCAATGGCTAAAAACTTCCACACTGACAGAAATTAAGCAACACCTAACTTTACTTACTGATGGTGCTGATGTGCGTGATTTAATTATGGGACCCCGCAAACAGCGTCAAAAACGCTTCATAGCAGCCTCTATATATGCAGCTTACAACGAGGCCTGGAAGATAACTCAAATTGAGACAGCAGAAAGTATACGGGAAATTGACCGTATTAATTTGGAAAAATCGCTTTCTGTAGTGGACAATGGGTTAATGACTCTGTCCTCCAGAATCTTTTCATTGGACAGCATTGTGTCATCAGCAATCGACATAATATCGCAAGACTTACTGTTGTTACAACACGGTCAGTCTCAATTGCGTTCTATTGTACAGCTTGGCTGGACGTTACAAAACCTGCGTTCAGGCTATGTGCCTTGGCGTTTAATCAACACAACGTCACTATTCAATATCTTTAACCTTACTGATAAACAAATCAGTATGGCACAAAAGGGTGCTGATTATACAATCCTGAGCATTGAGAAACTCGAGAGATTACCATTGACAATGTCAGAACGACCTGTCATTGAATGGATAATACATGGGATAATTAATATTCCAATATCGACTTTCAGGTTTCAATACTGCCAAAAATATATACAGGCTGGCATGTACGAAAAATTGGGAAAAGGGTACATTAAGACAACATGGAGCTTGCCCTATTCACATGCATGTGTCAGTAATAAAGGACAGAAAGTGTTTCTTAGTGGCAATAATTGTGCGATGTCACTAAGCGGTACACTTCTGTGTAATGGAATTAGTTTGCATGGAGCCTGTGAAGGGAACTCAAATAACCTTTCATGTCACCAGTTAGGCACACCTGCAACAGAGATAGAACCATTCTTTAAAAGACTCTATAACGGGAGTTACATTCTAATTGTGGATTGCAGATGTTGTAGTCTACTGCCCGGGGTTCCTTATCTCGTTAGTACGACTGCGAAGGTCATGTGCTGTGGACGCTTGTGTTCCCCAGCTCCTTTCCAGACAGGGAGGCAAGGGCATGGCCTAACTTGAAAATTACTTCTATTCGAGTTGATACTTTAAGCAGAATGAAAACAGTACTTCTTCAGACGCCGACCAGGCTCACATCATCAAAAGAAAAGTATGATCTCCTAGTCGCAAGGACGACTGCAGAGATTCACTCATTGTTATCAACTAATTCCCCCATACATTTCGCAGAAATCCTGAATGAAATCTTAAATATTTCTGATACCAGTGGAGTCTCAAATGTATTTAAGACAGTATTTTCGATGGCATTAACACCATTCAAAGCCATACTGGGTATTTTGCCAGACTTCGTCCATTCGATTTTTGGAGGAGTTCCCCTCATTTTGGGACTAATTGCAGGAATCCTATTCTTAGTCCTTATATTTCGTTATGGCAAACCATGTCACAGACAAAACACCCGCGACAAGGGAAGAAACAATCCGAGCCATTGGATACCGGGACCGGATATCAAAAATCCTGGGACTAACCCGGCTTAGAGACCTGAACATGACTTGGTTTCTTTCATTTCGACCGATATGGCAAAGATGTGTTTTACCTGTATTAAGGTGCATGCTGTGCGGAGAAGAATGCGTGTTGGACACCTGTCTGACGCTACAATCGGATGCACCAATGGATGCAGAAACATTGTTGGGTCCGGTAACGGCTCATGCTGCCCTCAACGGCTGCCAATCCTGATGACGGCATTCGTGGAAACTTCACCACTACGATTAAGGGGTAGTGAAGATCAAGATGAAAGCAGCATCGATCAGGTACGACCTTCTGTCAGCAATACTAATCAAAACGTCAATGGAGACAATCATGCACATGAATGCATGGTTACATCTTTTTCCGAGTTAGTGGAACTCTCACAGGAAGCTGTTGACAGCTTTTTCAGCAGTCTCAATGATATGATGTTCTCACCAGAGCAGAAATAACGACTCTTGAACAAGCTAGCACACGGCGTTCCCGACACCTTGAATTTGCCCTTCAACTTTAATAATAAAGTAGCAAGATCAACTTTTCCTCCAGTCCACGGACAGCAATTTTTTTAGCAGCCCCAAAATATATTTTTTTTAATTTTACGGGACACTTTTCTTCTGCTTAAAGTAGGAACTATTCTTAGAGAACTAATTTCTGTTTTTAGCAACTTCATAGACATTAGCTGCCCGCTGGTATGCTCATAAATATTTTTGAACTGTGATGAAGTGGTCTCGAACTTTTCTTCTGTATTAAGAGCCATTTCATGTGTAATTCTCATATTCGATTACTAATAATGTATACATGCGTGATTAATTTAGCATTAGTCTACTGCTTAAGTGCATATAGTACATATGGCTATTTTATTTTTCCCGTACATTACATAATTTCGAAATGCATTATATGTATTTTGGGGTGGTAAGGTATACACGATACTCTACAGTATGTTTTACTATGCCTAGATTCGTAAATATGGCCATAGTTAGCGTGGAGTGGGTGTGATGTATTCCTATAGGTTCTGTATCGATCCCCCTATTCCTGACCCTATTCTGGTTAACAAGTTAACTAGCAGCCATCCCATGATGCAGAAACCGTTATCTGATTACGCCAGACTACGGCACAGGAGCGCGTTATCTGATTAGGTCATAACGCTTGCCATCTAATTAGGCAAAGCAATATTCCTCCAGCCCCTGATAAGGCATACGGAGTTCTCAAAACAAATCAAACCTATGACAACCTGGGAAAAACCCTGCGGCCATTGTTTTGATTTCACCGAGAACTTCAATAAAAGAATGTGCTAACGACCAGCTCGTATGACATCCTTAATGACGTATCTATGTCCATCCTTACGTCAATCTCGGCACCTTACAGGTATAAATATTACCGATATTGCCTTAAGCAAACACACGCGGTGGTGACGAGATCGGAGCAGCGAGACTTGCCGAAGCCCAGCAGAGAGCGAAGCCCACTGGCGCTGCCCCGCCTTCCTGACGCGCTGAGAACGAGACGCTGCCTTTCTCCTGCCGAGAAATCCAGCTCCGGCGCTTCCGAGCAGCCCTTGCAGGCAGCCTGGAATATCGAGACCAAAGATGAGAGATACCATCCCTCAATCATCCTAGATTCAAGGTACGGAACTGAATAACCCCTTGCAGAGAATTCTTGAGTCAGTCACTTGGCAAAACAAACTTAACTCAAACTGCTACTTTCTACTCCAGCCCACGTATTAGGCTTAGGTCAGGTACACTGGGGTAGGCGTGGTTAGAAGCACCAGTCGAGTACGATTAGTCAAATGTATATGTGAATGTATATATTTTATCCATTTTAAATAGCATATGGCTTAGAAACCATATCAATGCTTTTACAGTATTATTTCATAATTCTGCTTTTATTGTATGCACTTTACTTAACCATAAGTATTGCAATAATATCGATTCATTTCTCTTGTACGAGAAAAGAGACTGATCAATAAATAACATCTTTTATTGAACACGCCCGTCTCTTCCTTTTCTCTACAATCTGGTGAAACTAAGAATGCACGTACTGACTGAGTAAAATAAGTTGTCTTTTGTTTTCACACGACTCTAGAGATACACTCTTGATTAGGGGAGAGCAAAGTTGTCATGTTCTATGGTTGTCAGAAACTAAATCCCTTCTTGTCTATCCAGGGAGGTTCAACTCCTCCTTGCCTATTCGAGAAAGTTTCTAGTGAACTCTGAGCTAGCTGGCAAACCCAAAACTTTAAGTCTAATATCGACAGTAGAAGACCTAGTTAACGTCTGGTCTAGGTCTATACTATTGGAGGTATTATTCCAATGCGCAGAGCCTATTGGGATAATAGGAACTACACTACACAACTTCTTCAGGGCCCAAACCACAGCAAGGGCCTCCCTCTCAATGGCTGACCAATGTTTCTCCCTGGGGGTCAGCCTTCTGCTAATAAAAGCAATGGGCTGGTTTCGACCGTCTTGATTAAGTTGTGAAAGCACAGCTCCCACCCCCAACTCAGAAGCATCTGTCTGTACAATGAACTGTTTGGAGTAGTCAGGACTCTTCAGGATAGGTGCAGAGCACATGGCCTTCTTCAGGTCATCAAATGCCTTCTGACAGCTAACTGTCCACTGAACCTTTTTTGGCATCTTCTTGGATGTCAAGTCATTTAATGGTGTCACAATGGACCCATAGTTCTGGAGGGGGGCAATGCCCTGCCATTTTAAAGTGCTTATGTGGGCACCCCCTTGCCACAAAGATAGGAACTTCCAAGCCCATACAGAAGTCCAGACCGTTTTTCCACGCAGAGACGGAGGGCGCCGCCGTCGCCTTCCAGGTCTTGGCAATATCCCTTTTAGCTAGGGTAAATCCCAGAAGCATGAGATGGCATTTGTAGATATTGCCCCCAATTCCATCCATAACATGCAGGAGCACAATTTTCGGTGAACAGGGAAGATCCCAACCCAAAACTTCAGATAGGCAGGGCGTTGCCCCCCCTCCAGAATCGCGCCAATGCGGAACAGTGCCATACAGTATGTAGCAGGGTACCCTCCTCATGCTCACATCGAAGGCACACTGGGGAAGCCACCAACCCCGCCCTCCACATCCTAACCCTGGTATAGTATACCCGATGGAGGTATTTAAACCGGATAAGCCATAGGCTCATCACAATGGCTGCCCCACGCGGGGAGGCCAGGGCCTCTGTCCAGTCTTCCTCCTCCATCTGGCCTACGTCTCCCTGCCAAATCTCCCTAAGATGCTGCATTGAAGGAGAGCTATGCGTGACTAGGGACTGGTAGATTTTTGAGAACTTGTGATCCTGGATATCCTCCATAAACACCTTTGCCTCCAAACTCTGCCAGCGTCTCCAATCCCTCCAAGCTAGAGGAAATGGCATGTCGGAACTGTAAATATTAAAACTATTGTGTTTTTGATATAAGGAAGTCTTTTTGTATATCTTGGAAGGATTTCAAAATAAGCCCCAGCATAACATCACCCAGGGTAGATAGAACTATAGTGTCCCAATCACGAAATCCAGGCATCTCCCAAGTCAACCTATTCCACCAACCCATCCTACATAGCACCTGCCTCCAGATTTGGAAAACAATCCTTGTGGCAGACGGCAGGGAGTGTCTCAACTGTGCAGAGTAGAGAATCGTGTGTAGGGTGTGGTCCCCCATTCACCTCTGTTCGACAGCGTACGCCGGATCGGTTCTGTCCCCATACCACCATTCGTTAAGGACTAGCAGATGCGAGGCAATGTAGTGTGATAGAATATCAGAGGTTGAAACCAGGTCCGCATGGCCACCCATGCCACCCCACCACCCCTGAGAAACTGGCCCAGGGCCGCATTAACCTGAGGGAACCACCTAGGAGAAATCGGATATGGATGTTTTTGCAGCTAGTACAACAAACGCGGGAGTGAAACCATCATGAAAATGGCCGACCGGCCTTATATAGATAGGGGCATGTGGGACCAGGTTCTAATATCCTCTCTACACGGTCCCATGCCAGCGCCAAATTTCTATCCCAGGATGTGGTAGGCGAATCCGATAGGATCACGCCCAGGTATTTCATCCCCCATACACCACCTGCACCGCGGATGCCTAAGAACCGAGATCCCCCTCACCACCTAGGACCCAAAGGGTAGACTTCTGCGGGTTCATGTACAGGCCGGAGGTCTCCCCAAAAACCTGCATGATGTGTAACAGCCGGGGGCCCGTCCTATCCAGATTAGTAAGGAAAAACAGCACATCGTGAGAATATAGGGCAATACAATCCGACAATCTTTGTGTCCATTCGAGACCGGTCACTTGAGCGTCAATCCGCACCCAGGCAGCAAGGGGCTCCATCGCTAACGCGAACAAGTAGGGAGACAGTGGACACCCCTGTCTGGTGCCCCGTCTGATGGAAAACGTAGAAAAGACAGAGCCCGCTACATGCACAGAGGAGGTTAGATCTGTATATAGGAGGGTTAGATAGGACAAGAAACGAGGTCCTATGCTCAACCTGCGAAGAAGTGCAAATAGGTACACCCAGCTCAGAGAATCAAATGCCCTATCCATATCTGCCAGTAAAAGGGTAGCCCGCTCCCCCAATCCCCTGACGGTCGCTACAGCAACGTGCGCCTGTCGAATATTATGACGGGTCGCTCGTTGGGGCATAAACCCGGCCTGGTCGGGATGAACTAAGGAGGTAATGTGTGGCTGGAGGCGGTTGGCCAATGCCTTGACCAAAACCTTGGCCTCAACATTTAAGAGGGAGATAGGGCGGTACAACGCATGTTGATCGGGGTGGTCTACCTTGCTTGTGGAACACCATCACTTTCGCGTGCCTCCAGTCACTAGTCGAGCGACCCGGTTCCCTGGCTTCTTCCACCACCTTGCGGTAGTGGGGACCCGTACGGTCCCAGGGCCTTCCCGCGGTGCAAGTCCCCTAGGGCGGCTCCCAACTCGTCCTCCGTAAGTGAGCGATCTAACTCCACACTCACTTCGTCTGAGAGGGCCTTAGGTGGGAGGTCATCTAAGAAGCAGCCTATCACCTCTGCCGATAAGCATTCTTTGGGGGCAAAGAGATCTGCGTAATACATAGCAAAGCTCTCTGCAATAGCCGAGGAGGCTGAAATGGGTGACCCGTCCAGTCCCACAATATCCGGGAGAGCCCGGGGGCAGAGTGACCCCTGACACAGTCTATGCAGCAGCTTGCTAGATTTATCCCCCCAATGACAGATCCTGCTCCGGGTCACCAACCATACCTGGCGGGCCTCTCTAGTAGGAGATGCGAATAACCCTTTTGCGCGAGCACCAATTGGCGGCAGACCTGCCGCCCCCATCCTCCCTACTGCGTGCCTCCAGCCCCAGAATTTCAACTTCCGCTCATACGAGGGATTCTTTACGCGTTCTACGGGCCGCACCACAGAAGGAAATTTCCACCCCATGAATTGTGGGCTTTATTACCTCCCAGAGAGATTCAGCCCCCTTTACCGTACCAACATTAAGCGTCAAATATTGATCAATGGCATCTTCCATATCTTCTCTGAAATTCTCCTTCTGGAGGTTCCAAGCCAAGAGGCGCCATCCCCGCACGTATAGTGATGGCCACCGGCGAATGATCCGAAAGTCCATGAGAAGGAATATCGGCTGCCACCACCCTGCTGTCAAATAGGTAGTAGATGCGGGAATATGAGTCTTGCACTGCCGAAAGGTAGGGGCTGTGCCATGTAACCTATGCTAAGGGTCTTCCCAGTCAAGGCTCATCACAAGGGAATGACGTTTGGTGGGGTGTCGGGCCTCCAGTGGATCCCCGGGCCTCCACCGATCTCTGGCCACATCCATCACATCGTTCCATTCCCCACACACAACTGCCAGGCCATCTGGTAGATCCGCCCACCAGGTCACAAGTCGCTCCAATAATCCCCAGGACAGTGGCGGGGGCTTATACACTCCCTAGTGCCACAGTTTCATCACCTACTGTACCCTGCAAGAATAGGTACCTGCCCTGAGTGTCTCCCCATGTCTTAACATGCTTGTATGAAACCCAGCGATAGATCAGGACTGCAACCCTCCAAGACCCCCTCACAAACCCCGAGTGGAAGTCATGTACATAGCCAAAGCATTGAAAGCACAGCACCTTCGTCCCCATGAGGTGCGTTTCCTGCAGCATTAGTATGTCTGCATGGGCGCGCTTTGCTTGTTTAAGGATAGCCCCGCGTTTAATCTTGTCAAGCGCCCCTCTGACGTTCCAGCTAATTATCCGAAGGGACCCAGGGGGATCATGTGAACTACCCAGCATACCTGCCATTGGAGGGCTCAGTAGAGGCTAAAGACACAGATGACATCATATTAGAAGGGCGAACTAACTCTGAAGTAATGTAAGACAGTGCATTGGAAGAACAAAAACTCCCCAAAACAAGTCCCCCCATCCTATACCTCAATAACAGTGAAGTACTTGTTGCGGCAAGCAGAGCAGGCTGACCCCAACAGGTGGTCCCACCCCTCACCTGCCAATGGATCCCCAACTTACAGCCCATTGTCTGCTGGGCCTCTCTCTGTTTGTTAAGGTCCCACAGAGATACCGCCCTTCTTCTGTTGTTCTCCAGGCGAAGCAGCATAACAGATACACTGAGACCATAGTCCCATCTATCAGCTGGTCCGCTGACTCATGCTGTCGTGAAGCCAACCCAGCCCGAGAGGAGGCACCGCAGGATCGGTATCGCCTTCTGGATCTGGAGCGCCTGGTGCCCCTCCCCTTCAATTTGAGCTGATTCCGGGCCACCCCACTCGAGGAAGAATCAGACTCCCTCCCGGGTGGTGTGGGGGGGCACAGCCACACCGTCCACTAGAACACCTCCTCCGGGGAGTCAAAGAAGTGAGTACGGGATCGATACACTACCCGCAACCTGGCTGGATAAAGCAAAGCATAAGGAACTTTGAGCTCTCAGTGGCGGACTTTGGCCGCCAGGAAGGACTGCTTCCGCTGCTGAACCAATTTTGTATAGTCGGCAAATATCAGAATGCGGGCATTGTCAAATAGTAACAGTTCTTTGGCCCTGGCCTGCTTCAGAATAGCGTCCCGATCATGATAATTGAGTAGCTTTGCAATGATGGGTCTCGGGCGATCTCCCGGCGGGGGCTTCTGCATTAAGGCCCACAACAAAATATTTGGATAAGGATTCCGGGGGAAGCCAGCTCTCCAGCCACTGAGTGAGGAACCGTTCCATGTCTCCATTCTCGCATCCCTCCGGAAATCCAACAAAGCATAGATTGTTGCGCCAAGCCCTCCCCTCGGTGTCCTCCACTTTCGATGATAGGCCACGTTGGGTGGTCTCCAGAGAAGTCACCCGCTGCTGAAGGGTGGCAACTACATCTTCCACTCCCTCAATTCTTGTTTAAGTCTCAGTGATGCGTGCAACCACATTCCATAGGTCCTGCCGCAACAGCATGACGTCGGAACCAACTGCCCCAATCTTGGCATCGAGGACGTCCCTGGACTGTGTGTTAGCAGCCATGAGATGGCATTGTCGCGCACGTCTCCATGCGTCCCCCGTCGCTGCCGCAGAAGCCCCCGGGCCTATAAATTTGTCGATCGTGCTCTGCTTGGCCGATCCTCCCCCTGGCTTATCTCTCATCATGGCAAGCAGCGCGCATCCCCTCACCCTAGACAACGTACTGTTTGTGGTCAGTGTAGCACCATCAGGATAAGGGAGTCTGTCTAGGCAGATCAAGTCACAAGAGTATAGGAACACAGCTCGAGCGGCCTGACCTGACCGCCGATCACAACGCTATTGCCGAGGAATACGGGAGAGGGTCAAGGAATCCAGATCCACCAAAGGAACCCCAAGGAGGCGCTCGCGATGCCCGACTGACCGCCGATTCAGGCGCTCCACGCAGCGGGAGGGAGCACCGTGCCGGTCCCGCACCGGGAGGCAGGATGAGTAAGCGAGCACGCCCGGTCCCTTGCCTGAACTTCGGGATGCTTGTACTCGCCCCACAGCACCTCCAGGCAACACCCCCCACGGCCCGACAAAGCCGCGAACCCCTGATCCATTTGATGCAGGGGGGCGACGAGAGGGAGGCACCCGGAGAGCAAGAGGGGCGCTGGTAGATGAAAGGCCCCGATCCCCGAGGGCCCCGGAGGTTGCTCGTGCGGCTCGACAAGCCGCCGCTGCGAGGTTGTTACTGGGCGGGAGGAGAAGGGAGGCACAAGTCGAAATCCACAGGGAAGTTGCGCTGCCTGATGGCCAACGATGTATGCGCTCTGCGCAGCGAGAAGGAGGAATCATGATGCCGGCCACACGCTGGGCGGCAGGATGTGGAAGCGGACGCGCCCTTTACCTTGCCCGAGCTTTGGGTCTTGTATGTGCGCCCCACAGGATCTCCAGGCGCCCCCCCATGGCCCAGCAAAGCCGCCGAAACCCCAGGTTCGTTCCATGCAGGAGGGGGAATGCGGAGGCACCCGTATAGCAGAATGGGCACCGGACAGTGAAAGGCCTTGATCTCCGAGGGCCCCGGACGTTGCTTGTGCGGCTCACCAAGCTGCCGATGTGAGGATGCCGCTGGCGGGGGAAGGCAGGCACACGCTGAAATCCAAGGAGGGCCGCTGGCACCAGCACGGTTCGGGACCCAACCAAGGATCGGCAACTCACTGAACCCGCTGTGTGCACCTCCAGCGCCTTTCCCTCGCGGTCAGACACGACCACCGATCGAGGAGGCTCGCCCTGTAAATGCCAAGAGGCGGGGAGGCAGCCAACCGCCAGCAGGAGACACCCGGCCAGGAAGCACCCTCCAAGAATCAATCAGCCTCACCCATTCAGAGTGCCAGCCCAGCAGCCACGGCGCCGCACCCCACGCCCATACCCCCGCGGGGGGACCCAGGCAACGCCTTACTCAAGATCCCAGCTCCCATGCCGCCTACAGGCCCTGCCTTTGGCCGTCGCCGCTCTGCCGCTCCAGGTCACGTCGCGGGTCAGGACTCGGCTCAAATGTGCAGCGCCAGTTCGCATCACTCCCGGGGCGGTCTTGAGGCGTAGAAGCGGACCGGAGAAGCAGGATATTTTCAGGATAAAGGTCAAGGCTGGACGGAGCTCACTTAGCACACGTCCGCCATGGTGGCTCGCTAAGCTACGCCCCCCAATACACATCCCTTCTTTACCCCATTTTTTGCAGAGATTATAGTGCTGAATGTGTTTGTTGTCACCAATGCTCACCCTAATTTACTTGTCTAAGTATAGGTGTTTTGGGGAATTTAATCGGAGTAATGCGAGACTCAATTTTTCCAAATGGACCCTAATAGTGGGCAATCAGCCTGATCAAAAAGAGATATAAACTCATTTAGTTTAAATTGTAGTATAGTTGTGACACTGAACACTCTCTTGGTTCCACTGAGGGTTTGGATCATTGACGAGTAACCCATCATCACTAAATATTACTCTGATTTGTGCCTCAAATGCAGGAGTTGTCCATGTGGAATAGATCATATGGCAGATGTTGATCTTGTGTATGAAGTAGTTGGAATTTAAGTACAGCAGTAAAGATAGGTCTTATTGTAATGACTGAAAAATGCAACCTTATGGATGGCGGACGTCCCAGGAAATCTCTTTTTGGTGTTGGAATGTTTTGATGGTGGGCACATTTATTTATGGCACTTTGGTTGTGCCATGTTTAAACATTAGGGCCTACATCCTCATGCTTTAGATTGTTTGCTTTGGCACTAAAAGAATTATTCAATTTCAATCTTGACTTTTGGTCATCAGAGTTTGATACTTTTCAGCTGTTCGCAGCAAATGGATTGACAGAAAAGTCTTATGCTGTGCTGGACACTTATGTGGTGGGCTGTCGTGAGGTGTGGTGAGACACTACCTCCCAGTTCTTCTCATGGTGCCCAGCAAAGGCCTTGTTCCAGCCTTGAGTCTAACATCAGGGGTCAGAGCACACATAGCAAGTGTCCCATTAGTGTACCTCTGTCCTTTATTTCTGACCAACCAAGTTGAATGCAGCCTTGGTGTAAATGGATGTTTTCAAAGCAGCCTAGGAATTAATGGAGATTTAATTGTAGTCTTGGTGTTAATGATTTGAGTAATCCCATTTGAGAAGTCCTGATTACCAACCTCAGCACTAATTAAGGGTATGGATTAAAAGCAACATCAGCAGGTCGCTTCTGAGGTGGAATTGTAGGGTTGTAGGGCGGTGCATACTAGAATAATATTAAACCATCATTCAGTGAATGCTCCCCTTTTAGAGGTAAGTAATATGTGGCAGTCTGGGGGCTGATTGCATTATTCAAGAGGGAATGTTATTTTGGCACCTTCTCATCCTTGCGCCAGCACCCAGCCCACTTCCCCAAGAGAAACTAAAGTTATAGATCCCTACCATCTATCCTATCAGGCTTTATGCAGGACAGTGGAGGTTTGGTAGAAGGCAATGTTTTTCCACCCGCACCTCATTGCTCCTCCCGTTAGCAGATGTACAAAATCTCTTTAAACCAATGGCCTTACTACATTAACACTAGTCCAATATTTAAACTGATGACAAGAGATAGTTTGGAGCTCCTGCTGCTCTGTTTTGGTTAACATTAAAATGCTGTGTCTAGGTTATATGTGCATGTTCATCTCACAACTGTTCTTCAACAGGCCTGAGAGGCTGAGGACTGTGTGAGACTCTGGAAAGGAGGGGGAGGTAAGAAAGAATTCAGAAGGATTTAGGCTGGAGTTGCAGGGGAAGAAGGAACCTGTAACAGATTTCTTTAGATGTCATGACTTTATATACACAAAAATATACTTTTAACAAAGTTGTTAAACAGTGACATTTTGTTTGACATTGCAGATGGAAGTATTTTCATGAACTGTCCATTCTATTTCTACTTCTTCGCAGGGATTGTAGGTGACTGGAAGAACCATTTCACTGTGGCTCAGAACGAGAGGTTTGATCAAGAGTACGAGAAGAGGATGTCCGGATCATCATTGAGATTCCGCGCTGAGCTTTGAACTAGAGGGAATGTGGGGGCTCAGTAGCGGGAATGTTTTTCTAATGGGGGAGGCAATTCTCCTCCAAATCTCTCACACTGAGAGAGAGACATTCTCCGGCTTCCCCAGGGCCCTCACCACTGCATTCCAGCAATCTGAAATGAACTGGATGTCACTAGATCGCAATAGGAGCTTCTCCCTGATGGTCAGCTATAGGACATTTTGTACAATACCTTAACACATTCAAGCAGACGTTTTTAAAGTTAAAGTCAGACTTACACATCATTGGTCTAGGAACATTTGCAATCATAAAATCTTGATTTGAAGTAAACCAAAGTGTGTTATAACCCAGTATGGTCTTTCTAGCCAGTTCTGACTGGGTTCTTAATCATGGCCCAATCACCAACTTCAAAATCTTGTTCTTTCACCTTGTGTTTGTTATCAAAGTACTTTTTCTGAAGGTACTGTTTGTGCAAGGTAGTGTTCACACTCTTCTTTTGTCGAGATACCTGTGGTGTTAATTGGTGTAATTAAACATGTCCAACGTTTTTGTTTCATTCACTCCTCTACTGGAGTTTTCATGGCCAAGGCCATTTGAAGTCCCTCCTTCAAGAATGTGTTCATTCTTTCCACAAGACCATTAGAGGCCAGTGAATGAAGTGCAACTTGTAAGTGTTTATGTGGTGTGCTGAAATAAAGTTTTTCATTTGCAAAGAAGTGAAGTGTGTGCCGTTGTCTGTAACTTGCTCTTTGGGTGAGCCCTCATTGTCAAAAACTTTAGTCAAACTCAAAATATACCCACTTGGAGTAGTAGTCAATTAGAACAATGAGGTATTTTTTGTCAAGTGGTAACTGATCAAATGGTCCTGCAAAGTTAAAGGCAACTTTGTTCCATGCATCTCCATGTAATGGCACAGTATCTAAAGGCGTATAACTTGTCTTCCATCGTTTATCAGATAAGACATGTGTTGCAATTTTCAATCCACTTAGATACCTGAGAGTCCATTGAGGGCTACTAAAAATGCAGTTTTATGTTTCTTGAAGTAGCCCCACAGCTTGATGTCCTTCATGAGCAGTCTTAATAAGTAGCCCATGGGCAGCAATGAGAGGTATGCAGAGTTCAGCAAGCACGAGGACACCTTTTACAATGGATAACTCACTTGCAATTTGGGCATACAGCTTTAGAGATGACAGTAAGTAATGACCTTTCCTTTGGCCACCCTTTTTAAAAATCAAAAAAATCCATGGCTTTGCACAACACATGAATGAATGAATGAATAAAATTTATATTGGGCAGACAATAACCCGAAGGTATCATGGCGCCTAACAAAATATGTCATAAACATAAGCATATCACCATTACAAATAGGCCTGCACAAAGAGATGGGTCTTCAGTACACTTCTGAAGGCCTGGAGAGTGGGTAGCGATCTTAAATCCAGAGGGAGGGAGTTCCACCATTTGGGCGCCAAGGTGGAAAAAGCCCTACCCCCCCACTTAGCTCTCCTGAAACGAGTGGCTGACAGAAGAAATTTATTCGAGGAGCGCAGGTTCCTAACAGGAGTATGGCGGGACAAGATGGATCCTACACCAGTGGAACTGTTTTTAGCCAATGCCCTATAGGTCATACACAAGATCTTAAAATGTATACGGTCCTCCACGGGAGGCCAGTGTAGCAGCTTTCTAGCCGCTGTGGCTGAGGCACGTTTGGGAAGATCAAGGACAAACCTAGCAGCAGCGTTCTGGACCACCTGCAAGCGCTGCAGTAGACTTTTATTCAGTCCCACATACAGCGCATTGCAGTAGTCCAGTCGTGAGCCAATGAGGGACGCTGCAAGCTGTTTCCTTGCCTGCAGTGACAGGTAGTGCCTGATCCTCCTGAGGATATGAATGATGCCCCAGCAGGTAGAGATGGTTCTGTTAACCTGTTTATCCAGATTAAGGGCGGGATCAATCATAACCCCTAGATTTTTTGCCGAGGAGGTGGGGGTAGGGCAGGCTCCTAATGAGTCTGGCCACCAACCAGATGACCATACATCCTCTTTCCCTCCAAACACCATCACCTCCATTTTCTCTTCATTCAGTTTCAGTGAATTGTAAATCAACCATTGCCCGACTGCCTCCATACAAGATCTAAAGTTAGAGGCAGTCGGGGTGCCTGACTGAGAGAGAGAGACGAGGATCTGGGTGTCATCTGCATAGGATACTATCTCCATTCCGTAAGATCTAATTAGCCTGGCAAGTGGGGTCACATAGATGTTAAATAGGGTCGGGCTCAAAGCCGACCCCTGGGGTACCCCACATTGCACAGGCAGGGATGGAGATAGATACTCCCCCAACTTCACTCTTTGCACTCGATGGTTGAGGAAAGAGGTGAGTAGATCTAAGGCAGCCCCCTGAATCCCAACCTCCCTCAGCCGAGCTGTTAATACTGAGGGAGAAAGGGTATCGAAGGCCGCCGTCAGATCCAAGAGGATCAGGAGGGTGGTCTGGCCCCCATCAACACGTGTGCGGATGTTGTCTAACACGATGGTGAGGGCCGACTCCGTGCTGTGTTCCCACATGATCTTTTTCCATTGCAATCATCCAATCTTTGTCCTGGAAAACGCCTGAACACTAGAAAACATCCTCCTTTGTGGCAACAGCACATTTAAACTCATCTGAATCTTCATCCTCAAATTGTGGCTGTATAGGCATTTCAATCAGCCCCGGTATTACGCCAGCCAGAAATGTATTTGATGACAGAGTTAAACTCTTGCAGGCATGACAAGAGTCTAACCAATCTGGCAGAGGCCTAGCCAGTCCCATTACCATTTAGAAAATGTAAGAGCGGTGTATGATCCATGTCAATTTCAAAACTTGTTCCCCAGAAAAAAAAATTAAACTGCCCAAAAACAGGCAAGGGCTTCCCTTTCTATTGTGCTGTGGTGGGATTTGGCCTGTTTCAAACCTCTAGGATGTCTCAGGATGCTTGTTTCCGGTCCAGGGAAGACATGGCTTGGCAGTTCGGGCTGGACTGTTCCCATGATGCACAGGGTCAGACTGATTTGCATATGGCCAAGTCTGAACTGGGGTGGCGGAGTGAGCTAAAGAATGATGATGGATTAAACCTAGATCAGTTGGCTAGGGGTGAGTGCTTGCAATGTTCAACACTCCGTCCATCATCCCTCATGGTTTTGCTTTGTTCGCCTTAAGTTGGCAGGGTATGCCCAGACGTGGGTCCCTTGGTCACTTTGCCACTGGATTCAAGCTAGCCTATGTGATGACGGCTGATTAGCCAGAAATCGGTCCCAGGATGCTTGTTTCCGGTCCAGGGAAGACATGGCTTGGCAGTTCGGGCTGGACTGTTCCAATGAGGCACAGGGTCAGACTGGTTTGCACATGGCCATGTCTGGACTGGGGTGGCGGAGTGAGCTAAAGAATGATGATGGATTAAACCCAGATCAGTTGACTGGGGGTGAGTGCTTGCAATGTTCAACACTCCATCCATCATCCCCTTTGGTTTTGCTTTGTTCACACTAAGTTGGCAGGGTATGCCCAGACGTGGGTCCCTTGCTCACTTTGCCACTGGATTCAAGCTAGCCTGGCTGATGACGGCTGATTAGCCAGAAACCGGTCCCAGGATGCTTGTTTCCGGTCCAGGGAAGACATGGCTTGGCAGTTCGGGCTGGACTGTTCCCATGAGGCACAGGGCCAGACTGATTTGCATATGCCAAGTCTGAACTGAGGTGGCGGAGTGAGCTAAAGAATGATGATGCATGAAACCCAGATCAGTTGACTGGAGGTGAGTGCTTGCAATGTTCAACACTCTGTCCATCATCCTCATTGGTTTTGCTTTGTTTGCCCTAAGTTGTCAGGGTATGCCCAGACATGGGTCCCTTGCTCACTTTGCCACTGGATTCAAGCTAGCCTGGCTGATGACGTCTGATTAGCCAGAAACTGGTCCCAGGATGATTGTTTCTGGTCCAGCGAAGACATGGCTTGGCAGTTCAGGCTGGACTGTTCCCATGAGGCACAGGGTCAGACTAATTTGCATATGGCCATGTCTGAACTGGGGTGGCGGAGTGAGTTAAAGATTGAGGATAGATGAAACCCAGATCAGTTGACTGGGAGTGAGTGCTTGCAGTGTTCAACACTCCGTCCATCATCTCCTTTGGTTTTGCTTTGTTCGCCCTAAGTTGTCAGGGTATGCCCAGACATGGGTCCCTTGCTCACTTTGCAACTGGATTGAAGCTAGCCTGGCTCATGATGGCTGATTAGCGAGAAACCGGTCCCAGGATGCTTGTTTCCGGTACAGGGAAGACCTGGCTTGGCAGTTCGGGCTAGACTGTTCCCATGAGGCACAGGGTCAGACTGATTTGCATATGGCCATGTCTGACCTGGGGTGGCGAGTGAGCTAAAGAATGATAATGGATTAAACCCAGATCAGTTTGACTGGGGGTGAGTGAGTGCAATGTTCAACACTCCGTCCATCATCCCCTTTGGTTTTGCTTTGTTCGCCCTGAGTTGGCAGGGTATGCCCAAACGTGGGTCCCTTGCTCACTTTGTCACTTGATTTCCAGCTAGCTTGGCTGACGACAGCTGATTAGCCAGATACCAGGCCCAGGACGCTTGTTTCCGGACCAGGGAACACATGGCTTGGCAGTTCGGGCTGGACTGTTCCCATGAGGCACAGGGTCAGACTGATTTCTTATGGCAATGTCTGAACTGGTGTGGTGGAGTGAGCTAAAGAATGATGATGGATTAAGCAAAGATCAGTTGACTGGGGTGAGTGCTTGCAATGCTCAACACTCCGTCCATCATCCCCTTTGGTTTAGCTTTGTTCTCCCAAAGTTGGCATGGTATGCCTAGACGTGGGTCCCTTGCTCACTTTGCCACTGGATCCAAGCTAGCCTGGTTGATGACGGATGATTTATCAGAAACCGGTCCCAGGATGATTGTTTCCAGTCCAGGGAAGACATGGCTTCGCAGTTCGGGCTGGACTGTTCCCATGAGGCACAGGGTCAGACTGATTTGCATATGGCCAAGTCTGAACTGGGGTGGCAGAGTGAGCTAAAGAATGATGATGGATGAAACCCAGATCAGTTGACTGGGGTGAATGCTTGCAATGTTCAACACTCTGTCCCTCATCCCCTTTGGTTTTGCTTTGTTCGCCCTAAGTTGTCAGGGGCAAGACGTGGGTCCGTTGCTCACTTTGCCACTGGATTCAAGCTAGCCTGGCTGATGATGATTTATTAGCCAGAAACAGGTACCAGGATACTTGTTTCCGGTCCAGGAAAGACATGGCTTGGCAGGTCGGGCTGGACTGTTCCCATGAGGCACAGGGTCAGACAGATTTGCATATGGCCAAGTCTGAACTGGGGTGGCAGAGTGTGCTAAAGAATGATGATGGATGAAACCCAGATCAGTTGACTGGGGGTGAGTGCTTGCAATGTTCAACACTCTGTCCATCATCCCCTTCAGTTTTGCTTTGTTCGCCCCAAGTTGTCAGGGTATGCCCAGACATGGGTCCCTTGCTCACTTGGCCACTGGATTCAAGCTAGCCTGGCTCATGATGGCGTTTTAGCCAGAAACTGGTCCCAGGATGCTGGTTTCTGGTCCAGGGAAGACATGGCTTGGCAGGTTGTGCTGGACTGTTCCCATGAGGCATAGAGTCAGACTGATTTGCATATGGCCAAGTCTGAACTGGAGTAGCGGAGTGAGCTAAAGAATGATGATGGATTAAACCCACATCAGTTGACTGGGGGTGAGTGCTTGCAATGCTCAACACTCCGTCCATCATCCCCTTTGGTTTTGCTTTGTTCGCCCTAAGTTGTCAGGGTATGCCCACATGTGAGTCCCTTACTCACTTTGCCACTGGATTTAAGCTAGCCTGGCTGATGACGGCTGATTAGTCAGAAACCGGTCCCAGGATGCTTGTTTCAGGTACAGGGAAAACATGGCTTGGCAGTTTGGGCTAGACTGTTCCCATGAGGCACAGGGTCAGACTGATTTGCATATGGCCATGTCTGAACTGGGGTGGCGGAGTGAGCTAAAGAATGATGATGGATTAAACCCAGATCAGTTTGACTGGGGGTGAGTGAGTGCAATGTTCAACACTCCGTCCATCATCCCCTATGGATTTGCTTTGTTCGCCCTTGTTAGACGGACAGGGAGGGTCGGCCGAGGATAAGGGGAGAGGTCTCCGGGGAGAGCCGTCTCCAGTGAATCGTACAGACAAGTAACTTCCCCCCCACAGACGGACACCACACAAGGATAAAGTTCAACGATACTTTATAGGCAATTCTTCAAGTACGGTAGAATGGTACAAGGAGGTCTGGACCCAGGGGTCCCCTCTATTCTGGTCTCTGTTTGGGAAAAGGGTAGCGGGACAGTCTTGTTACCAAAAAGATGGAAATAGCTCTCAATCCTCGAGCTCGGTGGTGTAGATGAACGGGCCGCGGCGGAGCCAGCAGGTCCCGAGATGGATGAAGGAAGACGACGGTCCGCGGCAGAGCCAGCAGGTCCCGATGAAGGTGGTGGTTACAAACGGTCCGCGGCCACGCCAGCAGGTCCCGACGACGATGAAGGATAGGGTGGTTCCCCAAGCCGCGGCAGCGCCAGCAGGCAAGACGAGGGTGCACAAGACAGAGCTACGGCAGCGCCAGTAGTCCGTCAAGGATGAGTTCTTCTTTGCGTCTCTCGACTCCAAGATACAACTCCCGTCCTGCTCTGGAGCTGCCCCAGTTATAGGGCTGGTGTGCTTTGATGTCCGGACCCTCGCACTTGGAGGTCGGGAGGTCCGGGATGAGGGAGTCCAGACACCCAGCAGGGGGGTGGAGCCAGCGCCCGGGGAGGCGATGGGCGAGCGGCACTTGGCGGGGGAGAGCCATCGACACCTCTTGCTCCCATTGACTGACCAAGTAGCCCGCTCACCTCCTGGGTGGATGTTGGTGCCGGAATGTCTGAGGCCTGGCCAGGCCCAGGGTTGAGGTCGATCGGGGGCCAGGCGGCCTCGTGGTGGAGTGTCCAAGATGGCGCCCAGGATGGGCGCGCAGGCCGGTAGTGGGTCGGCCTACGCGGTCAACAGGTTCGAGTGTAGGGGTCCCTGCGGGGACGGTGGACGTGCAATGGTGGGGTGTGGTACTTGCGTGGCTGGGCTCGGGCCTGGTTGGGCCGGGGGGGAGCGGCCCTTCATGTGGCCTGTCCAACATGCGTCCCCCCCAGCTGAAGGCGGGGAGAGTTACCCATCCTCTTGGGGACTCTTCTCGTCGAGGCGGAAGAACCGGGACAGGCCATCTGCGTTGGCGTGATCTGGCCCAGGCCGGTGTTCAACTGTGAAGTCCATCCCTTGTAGGGAGATGGACCAGCGTAGTAACTTCGGGTTTTCCCCCCGCATCTGCATCAGCCACTGCAGGGGTCGGTGGTCGGTCTGTACCCGAAAGTGTGTGCCAAAAAGGTAGGGCCGGAGCTTCTTGAGGGCCCATACCACCGCGAAGGCCTCCCTCTCTATGGTGCTCCAGCGTTGTTCCCGTGGTAGGAGTCGCCGGCTGATGAAGGCCACCGGTTGATCACGGCCTTCGGTGTTCACTTGAGACAGGACTGCCCCAATGCCATGGTCGGAGGCATCCGTCTGGACGATGAACTCCCGGCTGTAGTCGGGGGCCTGGAGCACAGGGGCGGAGCACATGGCGGCTTTCAATTGTTCAAATGCAGCTTGACACTCTGGGGTCCAGTTGACTTTCTGGGGCTGATTTTTTGACGTGAGTTCTGTGAGGGGCCTCACGATAGTACCATAGTCTTTCACGAACCTTCGGTAATAGCCCGTGAGGCCCAGGAAGGCTCGTACCTCGGTCTGGGTGATGGGGGGCTGCCAGGACTGGATGGCGGCAATTTTTAGCTGCAGAGGGGCCACCAGGCCGCTTCCCACCTGGTGCCCGAGGTAGGTTACAGACCCTTGCCCAATTTGACACTTGCTGGCCTTGATCGTGAGGCCAGCTCGCTGAAGGGCTTGCAGCACTGCTCGGAGGTGGTGGAGGTGCTCGGACCAATGGTTGCTGTATACAGCGATGTCGTCTAGGTAGGCGGCGCTGAATCCTTCGAGCCCCGCCAGGACCTGATTGACGAGCCGTTGGAATGTTGCTGGGGCATTCTTCATTCCGAAGGGCATGACTGTGAAATGGTAATGGCCATCGGGAGTGGAAAAGGCAGAACGTTCTTGTGCCCGGGGTGTGAGGCCGATTTGCCAGTAGCCCGCCGTCAGGTCGAAGATACTGAGGTAGCGGGCAGCTCCCATGCGGTCGATTAGTTCATCTGCCCGGGGGATGGGATGTGCGTCTGTCCTGGTGACCGCATTCAAGCCCCGGTAGTCGACGCAGAACCGGAGTTCTGGTGTGGTGCCGGGGGCAGCTGCTTTGGGGACCAGTACTACAGGGCTGGCCCAGGGGCTGTCTGAGGGCTCGATGACCCCGAGCGTGAG
The DNA here is from genome assembly GCF_964261635.1 of Lissotriton helveticus. Classification (NCBI taxonomy): domain Eukaryota; kingdom Metazoa; phylum Chordata; class Amphibia; order Caudata; family Salamandridae; genus Lissotriton; species Lissotriton helveticus. The sequence continues at coordinate 438,408,498 of NC_136068.1, forward strand.
CATTTTGGCTACTTCTTCCTGGATGCAGGCCCGTACCCGATCTGGCACGCGGTAGGCCCGGTGGCGGATAGGGGGGCTGTCCCCCGTGTCCACATCGTGCGTACACCAGGAAGTGACACCTGGGGTGAGGGAGAACAGGCTGGCGAATTGTGACAGGAGAACTCGGCACTCCTGGCGTTGCTCTCGGGTGAGGGCCTCTGAGAGTCGGACCCCATCTACGGAGCCGTCTTTCTCCCGAGTCCGTAGGAGGTCAGGGAGGGGCTCGGAGTCCTCTTCAGCCCCATTGTCTGTGGCCATCAGGAGGCTGAGTTCTGTCCGTACAAAGTGCGGTTTCAGTCTGTTAGCGTGGAGGACCCGGAGGGGGTTCCGGGAAGATTCCAAGTCGATGAGATAGGTAGCCGGACCCTTGCGCTCGACCACTTTGAAGGGCCCTGTCCACTTGTTTTGTAGGGCGCAGGGTTCGGTGGGGGACATCACCCATACCTGTTGCCCAGGTTCAAATTCGATGGAGGAGGCATTCCGGTCATACCACCTTTTCATGTCCTCTTGACTGGCCTCTAGGTGGGCTTTTGCTAGTTCTCGGAATCGCCGGGTCTGGTTGCGGAGGGTTAGGAGGTAGCGGAAAACATCTGGTGGGTTCTTTAGAGGGGGCATCTCCCAGCCTTCCTTGACTAGGCTGAGCGGCCCCCGCACGGGGTGTCCATATAGCAGTTCAAATGGGCTGAAGCCCAGGGACTTCTGGGGAACCTCTCGATAGGCGAAGAGGAGGCACGGCAGCAGCACATCCCACTGGCGACGGAGGGGCTCTTCCAACCCCCCGATCATCCCTTTGAGCGTGCGGTTGAACCGCTCAACGAGTCCGTTTCCTTGAGGGTGATAGGGGTCGTGAACCGGTAGGTAACCCCGCACTGTTGCCAGAGAGACTTCATATATTTCGAAATAAAGTTCGTGCCTCTGTCACTGACGACCTCCCGGGGGAAGCCCACCCGGGAGAAGATCCCCATCAGAGCCCGGCCGACTACCGGGGCTGTCACAGTCCGCAGGGGAACAGCCTCCGGGTAGCGGGTGGCGTGGTCCACTAGCACCAGGATGAATCGATGGCCTTGTTTTGTGCGCGGGTCCAGGGGCCCTACGATATCGATTCCGACCCTCTCGAACGGGGTGGTGACCACGGGAAAAGGTTGCAGGGGGGCTTTCAGTTTGCGGCCGCTCTTTCCACTGGCTTGGCACGTGGGGCAAGATCGGCAATGCTGGTGTACATTGTCCCTCATTTTGGGCCAGAAGAAGTGGGTCACCAGGCGGCTATAGGTTTTGTCTTGACCCAGGTGTCCTGCCAGGGGGACATCGTGGGCCAGGTTTAGCAGAAAGTCTCTAAAACGGAGGGGTACCACTAGGACTCGGCTGGCCCCCAGCTCCGCGATTCTTTGCTCACTGTACAGCAGATCATTGTCCCAGTAGACCCAGTGAGTTCCGGAGGTATCCCCTGCGCTTTGGGCTAGCGCTTGCTGGCGGAGTCCCTCGAGGGAGGGACAGGTCTTTTGTTCTTGGCGAAATTGTTCTTGCGTGGGCCCCCCCTCTTGAGGCCACTGGTCGGGGTTAGCGAGGTCTGGAGGTTGAGCTGGTTCGGGGGGGACGTCACGGTCGGTGGTTTCGGCGGGGGCGACCGGAGGCGGTGGCGCCGGCCATTCGGGTTCCTCTGGGCGGGGGTTGGCACGGGCGGTCATGGACCGGGTGGTGACGCACGCCCAGTCCGGGACGCCCAACATCCCCAGGTGCTCTTTTCGTTCGACTGCTGCCCATGGAGAGCTTTCCAGGTCATTACCCAGGAGGCAGTCTACGGGGGCATCATCTCGGACCGTCACCTTCAACATGCCGGAGACCCCTCCCCATTCGAAGGGGACGCAGGCCATCCGACACAGACTTTCTGAGTTATCGGCTGAACGTACAGGGCAGAGAATGTTTGGTAAGTATTGTTCGGGGGTCACCAGGTGACAGCGGACGGCTGTTACACTGGCCCCAGTGTCACAAAGGGCTTCAGCCCGGTGTCCATTGATGCCTACCCATTGGCTGTACTTCTGGGTATTAGCGGGTAGGGGGACCCGCGGGACCATGTCTCTCCCCCCTAGGCAGGCGAGAGCCATGGCGGCCGGCTCCCATTCTTGGTGTTCCTGTTCATATTCTTCTTGTTCCTCTGAGATCTGTTCCTCCCCCAGAGCAGCAGCGGCTACTTGGCGGGGTCTTGGGCTCTGGTACTGGGGGCAGTTTGGGTCGTTTGCATAGTGTCCGACTCGTTGGCATCGATGGCAGGTAACATTGGCTCGATATCCCGGTCGCGCTGGGGTGCTGCCCCGGTTGGCCGGGGGGGTGGTGCTGGTAGTGGGGGTGACCGGAGCGTTGCTTCTTCCGCGTCCTTGGCCTCCTCCTCCTCGGGGACGGTGCTGACCATTGTTGTTCCGGTTCTGTTCGTAGGACCCATTTCGACCCACTCTGGTGATCTCCCACCGGTCAGCTTCGGCTGCGAGCTGCCGGGGATCCGTTAACTTGCTGTCGAGGAGGTGCTGGCGAAGTTCAATGAAGCAATTGTTCGACAGATGCTCCCATACCATAAGATTGAACAGTTGTTCGTAGGTTGTGACCTTGCTTCCTTTGATCCAGCCCTCGAAGGCTCGGCTAAAGTAATTGACATAGTCCACCCAAGTTGTACCCGGGATGCGGGTGCAGTCTCGGAACCTCTGACGGTACATCTCGGGTGTGAGGCCATAGCGGGTGAGGAGTGCAGCTTTCATATGGTCATAGGAGGTCATCTGGTGGTCCGGGAGTTGCAGCAGGGCGTCGCGGCCCTCATTGAGGAATCTCCCCCACAGACCGGCCCCCCAATCGCTTCTATCGATCCGGTGTGCAGTCATAGCGATTTCATAGGCCTTAAACCATTGCTGGATGTCGTCCTCTCGGAAGTATTCTCGAACGACATCCTTGGGGATGTGTACCTTCTTCTCTGTTGCCCCTGGAGTGTGGGGTTGCTCGGACACCCCTGCTTCTTTATTCTGTTTGCGTAGGTCGATTTCAGCTAGTTTCCGCTCATGTTCATATGCCAGTTTCTTTTCCTCGAGCTCCCTTTGTCTCTGTTTCTCCTCTCTTTCTTCTCGGAGACGCAGGTGCTCTAAGTTGATTTTCTGTTCGGCCAACTTCAGTTCAACGTCCATTTTGAGCCGGGCCATTTCCAGCTCGTGTAGTCGTGTTCTTTCTCGTTCCTGGATCTCGTCTGGCGAGAGACCCGTTCTTCGCTCTTCAGGGGCCATGGGGGTTTGTGCTGCGATGTTTTGATCGGGGGTTCCGGCAGCCCCGGTTTCTGCCCAAGATTCTAGGGCCTGCTTAAAGTCATCTTTGGTATTTAGTCCGGTGGTAGCGATACCTAATTCGATACAGAACTGTTTAAGTTCACGATGGCTGTACTCGTCCAATTTCTCCATCTGGAATTTCTCCGTTGATCCGCTGTCTTTAGTTGACATCGTGATTCGCCGTGGGGTGAGCTACTCTCTGTACGGTTTATGCGGTGATTCGGATCGCGCCGCTGGCCACCAATGTTAGACGGACCGGGAGGGTCGGCCGAGGATAAGGGGAGAGGTCTCCGGGGAGAGCCGTCTCCAGTGAATCGTACAGACAAGTAACTTCCCCCCCACAGACGGACACCACACAAGGATAAAGTTCAACGATACTTTATAGGCAATTCTTCAAGTACGGTAGAATGGTACAAGGAGGTCTGGACCCAGGGGTCCCCTCTATTCTGGTCTCTGTTTGGGAAAAGGGTAGCGGGACAGTCTTGTTACCAAAAAGATGGAAATAGCTCTCAATCCTCGAGCTTGGTGGTGTAGATGAACGGGCCGCGGCGGAGCCAGCAGGTCCCGAGATGGATGAAGGAAGACGACGGTCCGCGGCAGAGCCAGCAGGTCCCGATGAAGGTGGTGGTTACAAACGGTCCGCGGCCACGCCAGCAGGTCCCGACGACGATGAAGGATAGGGTGGTTCCCCAAGCCGCGGCAGCGCCAGCAGGCAAGACGAGGGTGCACAAGACAGAGCTACGGCAGCGCCAGTAGTCCGTCAAGGATGAGTTCTTCTTTGCGTCTCTCGACTCCAAGATACAACTCCCGTCCTGCTCTGGAGCTGCCCCAGTTATAGGGCTGGTGTGCTTTGATGTCCGGACCCTCGCACTTGGAGGTCGGGAGGTCCGGGATGAGGGAGTCCAGACACCCAGCAGGGGGGTGGAGCCAGCGCCCGGGGAGGCGATGGGCGAGCGGCACTTGGCGGGGGAGAGCCATCGACACCTCTTGCTCCCATTGACTGACCAAGTAGCCCGCTCACCTCCTGGGTGGATGTTGGTGCCGGAATGTCTGAGGCCTGGCCAGGCCCAGGGTTGAGGTCGATCGGGGGCCAGGCGGCCTCGTGGTGGAGTGTCCAAGATGGCGCCCAGGATGGGCGCGCAGGCCGGTAGTGGGTCGGCCTACGCGGTCAACAGGTTCGAGTGTAGGGGTCCCTGCGGGGACGGTGGACGCGCAATGGTGGGGTGTGGTACTTGCGTGGCTGGGCTCGGGCCTGGTTGGGCCGGGGGGGAGCGGCCCTTCATGTGGCCTGTCCAACAGCCCTGAGTTGGCAGGGTATGTCCAGACGTGGGTCCCTTGCTCACTTTGTCACTTGATTTCCAGCTAGCCTGGCTGATGACGGCTGATTAGCTAGAAACTGGTCCCAGGATGTTTGTTTCCGGTACAGGGAAGACATGGCTTGGCAGTTCGGGCTAGACTGTTCCCATGAGGCACAGGGTCAGACTGATTTGCATATGGCCATGTCTGAACTGGGATGGCGGAGTGAGCCGAAGAATGATGATGGATTAAACCCAGATCAGTTAACTCGAGTGAGTGCTTGCAATGTTCAACACTCCGTCCATTATCCCCTTTGGTTTTGCTTTGTTCGCCCTAATTTGGCAGGGTATGCCCAGACTTGGGCCCCTTGCTCACTTTGCCACTGGATTCAAGTTAGCCTGGCTGATTAGCCAGAAACCGGTCCCAGGATGCTTGTTTCCGGGCCAGGGAAGACATGGCTTGGCAGTTCAGGCTGGACTGTTCCCATGAGGCACAGGTTCAGACTGATTTGCATATGACCATGTCTGAACTGCGGTGGCTGAGTGAGCTAAAGAATGATAATGGATTAAACCCAGATCAGTTTGACTGGGGGTGAGTGAGTGCAATGTTCAACACTCTGTCCATCATCCCCTTCAGTTTTGCTTTGTTCGCCCCAAGTTGTCAGGGTATGCCCAGACATGGGTCCCTTGCTCACTTGGCCACTGGATTCAAGCTAGCCTGGCTCATGATGGCGTTTTAGCCAGAAACTGGTCCCAGGATGCTGGTTTCTGGTCCAGGGAAGACATGGCTTGGCAGGTTGTGCTGGACTGTTCCCATGAGGCATAGAGTCAGACTGATTTGCATATGGCCAAGTCTGAACTGGAGTGGCGGAGTGAGCTAAAGAATGATGATGGATTAAACCCACATCAGTTGACTGGGGGTGAGTGCTTGCAATGCTCAACACTCCGTCCATCATCCCCTTTGGTTTTGCTTTGTTCGCCCTAAGTTGTCAGGGTATGCCCAGATGTGAGTCCCTTACTCACTTTCCCACTGGATTTAAGCTAGCCTGGCTGATGACGGCTGATTAGTCAGAAACCGGTCCCAGGATGCTTGTTTCAGGTACAGGGAAAACATGGCTTGGCAGTTTGGGCTAGACTGTTCCCATGAGGCACAGGGTCAGACTGATTTGCATATGGCCATGTCTGAACTGGGGTGGCGGAGTGAGCTAAAGAATGATGATGGATTAAACCCAGATCAGTTTGACTGGGGGTGAGTGAGTGCAATGTTCAACACTCCGTCCATCATCTCCTTTGGTTTTGCTTTGTTCGCCCTAAGTTGTCAGGGTATGCCCAGACATGGGTCCCTTGCTCACTTTGCAACTGGATTGAAGCTAGCCTGGCTCATGATGGCTGATTAGCCAGAAACCGGTCCCAGGATGCTTGTTTCCGGTACAGGGAAGACATGGCTTGGCAGTTCGGGCTAGACTGTTCCCATGAGGCACAGGGTCAGACTGATTTGCATATGGCCATGTCTGACCTGGGGTGGCGAGTGAGCTAAAGAATGATAATGGATTAAACCCAGATCAGTTTGACTGGGGGTGAGTGAGTGCAATGTTCAACACTCCGTCCATCATCCCCTTTGGTTTTGCTTTGTTCGCCCTGAGTTGGCAGGGTATGCCCAGACGTGGGTCCCTTGCTCACTTTGTCACTTGATTTCCAGCTAGCTTGGCTGACGACAGCTGATTAGCCAGATACCAGGCCCAGGACGCTTGTTTCCGGACCAGGGAACACATGGCTTGGCAGTTCGGGCTGGACTGTTCCCATGAGGCACAGGGTCAGACTGATTTCTTATGGCAATGTCTGAACTGGTGTGGTGGAGTGAGCTAAAGAATGATGATGGATTAAGCAAAGATCAGTTGACTGGGGTGAGTGCTTGCAATGCTCAACACTCCGTCCATCATCCCCTTTGGTTTAGCTTTGTTCTCCCAAAGTTGGCATGGTATGCCTAGACGTGGGTCCCTTGCTCACTTTGCCACTGGATCCAAGCTAGCCTGGTTGATGACGGATGATTTATCAGAAACCGGTCCCAGGATGATTGTTTCCAGTCCAGGGAAGACATGGCTTCGCAGTTCGGGCTGGACTGTTCCCATGAGGCACAGGGTCAGACTGATTTGCATATGGCCAAGTCTGAACTGGGGTGGCGGAGTGAGCTAAAGAATGATGATGGATGAAACCCAGATCAGTTGACTGGGGTGAGTGCTTGCAATGTTCAACACTCTGTCCCTCATCCCCTTTGGTTTTGCTTTGTTCGCCCTAAGTTGTCAGGGGCCAGACGTGGGTCCGTTGCTCACTTTGCCACTGGATTCAAGCTAGCCTGGCTGATGATGATTTATTAGCCAGAAACAGGTCCCAGGATACTTGTTTCCGGTCCAGGAAAGACATGGCTTGGCAGGTCGGGCTGGACTGTTCCCATGAGGCACAGGGTCAGACAGATTTGCATATGGCCAAGTCTGAACTGGGGTGGCAGAGTGTGCTAAAGAATGATGATGGATGAAACCCAGATCAGTTGACTGGGGGTGAGTGCTTGCAATGTTCAACACTCTGTCCATCATCCCCTTCAGTTTTGCTTTGTTCGCCCCAAGTTGTCAGGGTATGCCCAGACATGGGTCCCTTGCTCACTTGGCCACTGGATTCAAGCTAGCCTGGCTCATGATGGCGTTTTAGCCAGAAACTGGTCCCAGGATGCTGGTTTCTGGTCCAGGGAAGACATGGCTTGGCAGGTTGTGCTGGACTGTTCCCATGAGGCATAGAGTCAGACTGATTTGCATATGGCCAAGTCTGAACTGGAGTGGCGGAGTGAGCTAAAGAATGATGATGGATTAAACCCACATCAGTTGACTGGGGGTGAGTGCTTGCAATGCTCAACACTCCGTCCATCATCCCCTTTGGTTTTGCTTTGTTCGCCCTAAGTTGTCAGGGTATGCCCAGATGTGAGTCCCTTACTCACTTTGCCACTGGATTTAAGCTAGCCTGGCTGATGACGGCTGATTAGTCAGAAACCGGTCCCAGGATGCTTGTTTCAGGTACAGGGAAAACATGGCTTGGCAGTTTGGGCTAGACTGTTCCCATGAGGCACAGGGTCAGACTGATTTGCATATGGCCATGTCTGAACTGGGGTGGCGGAGTGAGCTAAAGAATGATGATGGATTAAACCCAGATCAGTTTGACTGGGGGTGAGTGAGTGCAATGTTCAACACTCCGTCCATCATCCCCTATGGATTTGCTTTGTTCGCCCTGAGTTGGCAGGGTATGTCCAGACGTGGGTCCCTTGCTCACTTTGTCACTTGATTTCCAGCTAGCCTGGCTGATGACGGCTGATTAGCTAGAAACTGGTCCCAGGATGTTTGTTTCCGGTACAGGGAAGACATGGCTTGGCAGTTCGGGCTAGACTGTTCCCATGAGGCACAGGGTCAGACTGATTTGCATATGGCCATGTCTGAACTGGGATGGCGGAGTGAGCCGAAGAATGATGATGGATTAAACCCAGATCAGTTAACTCGAGTGAGTGCTTGCAATGTTCAACACTCCGTCCATTATCCCCTTTGGTTTTGCTTTGTTCGCCCTAATTTGGCAGGGTATGCCCAGACGTGGGCCCCTTGCTCACTTTGCCACTGGATTCAAGTTAGCCTGGCTGATTAGCCAGAAACCGGTCCCAGGATGCTTGTTTCCGGGCCAGGGAAGACATGGCTTGGCAGTTCAGGCTGGACTGTTCCCATGAGGCACAGGTTCAGACTGATTTGCATATGACCATGTCTGAACTGCGGTGGCTGAGTGAGCTAAAGAATGATAATGGATTAAACCCAGATCAGTTTGACTGGGGGTGAGTGAGTGCAATGTTCAACACTCTGTCCATCATCCCCTTCAGTTTTGCTTTGTTCGCCCCAAGTTGTCAGGGTATGCCCAGACATGGGTCCCTTGCTCACTTGGCCACTGGATTCAAGCTAGCCTGGCTCATGATGGCGTTTTAGCCAGAAACTGGTCCCAGGATGCTGGTTTCTGGTCCAGGGAAGACATGGCTTGGCAGGTTGTGCTGGACTGTTCCCATGAGGCATAGAGTCAGACTGATTTGCATATGGCCAAGTCTGAACTGGAGTGGCGGAGTGAGCTAAAGAATGATGATGGATTAAACCCACATCAGTTGACTGGGGGTGAGTGCTTGCAATGCTCAACACTCCGTCCATCATCCCCTTTGGTTTTGCTTTGTTCGCCCTAAGTTGTCAGGGTATGCCCAGATGTGAGTCCCTTACTCACTTTGCCACTGGATTTAAGCTAGCCTGGCTGATGACGGCTGATTAGTCAGAAACCGGTCCCAGGATGCTTGTTTCAGGTACAGGGAAAACATGGCTTGGCAGTTTGGGCTAGACTGTTCCCATGAGGCACAGGGTCAGACTGATTTGCATATGGCCATGTCTGAACTGGGGTGGCGGAGTGAGCTAAAGAATGATGATGGATTAAACCCAGATCAGTTTGACTGGGGGTGAGTGAGTGCAATGTTCAACACTCCGTCCATCATCCCCTATGGATTTGCTTTGTTCGCCCTGAGTTGGCAGGGTATGTCCAGACGTGGGTCCCTTGCTCACTTTGTCACTTGATTTCCAGCTAGCCTGGCTGATGACGGCTGATTAGCTAGAAACTGGTCCCAGGATGTTTGTTTCCGGTACAGGGAAGACATGGCTTGGCAGTTCGGGCTAGACTGTTCCCATGAGGCACAGGGTCAGACTGATTTGCATATGGCCATGTCTGAACTGGGATGGCGGAGTGAGCCGAAGAATGATGATGGATTAAACCCAGATCAGTTAACTCGAGTGAGTGCTTGCAATGTTCAACACTCCGTCCATTATCCCCTTTGGTTTTGCTTTGTTCGCCCTAATTTGGCAGGGTATGCCCAGACGTGGGCCCCTTGCTCACTTTGCCACTGGATTCAAGTTAGCCTGGCTGATTAGCCAGAAACCGGTCCCAGGATGCTTGTTTCCGGGCCAGGGAAGACATGGCTTGGCAGTTCAGGCTGGACTGTTCCCATGAGGCACAGGTTCAGACTGATTTGCATATGACCATGTCTGAACTGCGGTGGCTGAGTGAGCTAAAGAATGATAATGGATTAAACCCAGATCAGTTTGACTGGGGGTGAGTGAGTGCAATGTTCAACACTCTGTCCATCATCCCCTTCAGTTTTGCTTTGTTCGCCCCAAGTTGTCAGGGTATGCCCAGACATGGGTCCCTTGCTCACTTGGCCACTGGATTCAAGCTAGCCTGGCTCATGATGGCTGATTAGCCAGAAACTGGTCCCAGGATGCTGGTTTCTGGTCCAGGGAAGACATGGCTTGGCAGGTTGTGCTGGACTGTTCCCGTGAGGCATAGAGTCAGACTGATTTGCATATGGCCAAGTCTGAACTGGAGTGGCGGAGTGAGCTAAAGAATGATGATGGATTAAACCCACATCAGTTGACTGGGGGTGAGTGCTTGCAATGCTCAACACTCCGTCCATCATCCCCTTTGGTTTTGCTTTGTTCGCCCTAAGTTGTCAGGGTATGCCCAGATGTGAGTCCCTTACTCACTTTGCCACTGGATTTAAGCTAGCCTGGCTGATGACGGCTGATTAGTCAGAAACCGGTCCCAGGATGCTTGTTTCAGGTACAGGGAAAACATGGCTTGGCAGTTTGGGCTAGACTGTTCCCATGAGGCACAGGGTCAGACTGATTTGCATATGGCCATGTCTGAACTGGGGTGGCGGAGTGAGCTAAAGAATGATGATGGATTAAACCCAGATCAGTTTGACTGGGGGTGAGTGAGTGCAATGTTCAACACTCTGTCCATCATCCCCTTTGGATTTGCTTTGTTCGCCCTGAGTTGGCAGGGTATGTCCAGACGTGGGTCCCTTGCTCACTTTGTCACTTGATTTCCAGCTAGCCTGGCTGATGACGGCTGATTAGCTAGAAACTGGTCCCAGGATGCTTGTTTCCGGTACAGGGAAGACATGGCTTGGCATTTCGGGCTAGACTGTTCCTATGAGGCACAGGGTCAGACTGATTTGCATATGGCCATGTCTTAACTGGGATGGCGGAGTGAGCCGAAGAATGATGATGGATTAAACCCAGATCAGTTAACTCGAGTGAGTGCTTGCAATGTTCAACACTCCGTCCATTATCCCCTTTGGTTTTGCTTTGTTCGCCCTAATTTGGCAGGGTATGCCCAGACGTGGGCCCCTTGCTCACTTTGCCACTGGATTCAAGTTAGCCTTGCTGATTAGCCAGAAACCGGTCCCAGGATGCTTGTTTCGGGGCCAGGGAAGACATGGCTTGGCAGTTCAGGCTGGACTGTTCCCATGAGGCACAGGTTCAGACTGATTTGCATATGACCATGTCTGAACTGCGGTGGCGGAGTGAGCTAAAGAATGATGATGGATTACACCCAGATCAGTTGACTGGGGGTGAGTGCTTGCAACGTTCAACACTCCGTCCATCATCCTCTTTTGTTTTGTTTTCCTTTAACCCCTACATTTTTAATCTGTCTATCTAGGCAAACCAACTGCTCCACAAAGTATACCAACATGATGAAACCACGCTCCTTACCTTGCCAATTCCCGACTACAGAACCCATTGGACACACAGGATGCCTGGGAACAAGGGATGTCGCCTGTGTCATTACCATACAGAATCAGCAGGGCACAGCATTTGCTGCTGCCCAGTGCTGCAGGGTCAAAGTCGACTATATTTAAGGTCTCTGTTCTTGCAAAACCACATGAGAATGAATAGGCCCTAAAGCTCATCTTTACCTTCACAGAGATGACGCCCCTCGCACAAATTGGCAAGTTCCACGCAGAAGCAGCAAGGATCCTAAGCACTACCCAAGCAACGGAGACTAAAGTCCATACCTTACAATCCGAAGCTCCCTAAGGACCATGGGAACTACAAGTGGAGCACATCTTATACAAACTGGTCAAGACGAGCATAGCTATTTATGAGGCACTTCTGACAATTAAGGAGGACTGGCCTGCATGAAGGACAGTTTATCTGAAGGGCCTGTACAACTCATAGGGCTCGCGCTGGCACACATCAGCATGGAAAAAGATCTTCCCACTCTAGGGGCCCGCACACGGTTCTGTTTCCATTTAATAACCCTTTATAATCCCTTGTTGGGGCCTTCTACACAATCACACGCCAAATAGATTGTCACTCCACTGAGCACGGATTTCGTGATTCCTACCGCTCTAGGGGCTTGCACACAGTTCTGTCCTAATACCGCAATCTTACATAATCTCTTGGTGGGGTCTTCTGTAAAACCAAGTTTCAAACAGCTCGAATCTCTGGGTGAGGCTGTACTACCATGCGAACAGGCCAATATCCTACTGAGTATGGAATTGGTGCTGGGTAGAGCACCGCTCCTACAAGTTGAACCAATCATTGACATATGCTCTGTACTTTTTAATCTCATGCATGCTTGCATGTTGTAATATTGCATGCTCGTGCACCGCATAGCACCGTTTCACCTCACAACGTACGGTCATGTAAACCACAGTGATGGTGTACTTTGGGAGGTTGTTAACCTCGCCCTGCAATTAATTGAACGACATTTAAAAAAAAAATTATATCACACAATTTTATGGCATAGTTATATCATTTGCCTTTATAATTATTGTGTTTTATGCTATCGTTTTCTATAATATTTTAAGTAATCATACAATAAGGAGTCATTCATTCATTCATTCATTCAACATGATGATATCCTGATCCCCATAAGATTTGGTTTGGAGGGCGTGCAGAGGTGTGCCCGAGGCCGACCCGGGCTGGATGGAGGGCCGACGTCGTCAGTGGCCCGCCATGCGGGAGGGGTAGGACCACGCCACGAGGCCGGGTCCAACAGGTAGGATATTAGAATATCACTGGGTTGTAAGGGTATGTTGTCTGACAAGTGCTGGGTGCACAACATAACTGAAATTGTGGTTACTGGCGCTCTCAAATCTGCCATCATGTTAAACATCAAATCAACAACTTTAACCTCACAAAATGGGCCAATCACCTTTTTACTCAAAGGAGGATCAAAATCAATTGTAAGTACCAACTTGCTTATGTCACAAACACAATCCTGCAAGCATTCTTCTTGCACACGTTCCTTCTCAAGATCTGCATTGCTCACCGGAACTATATTTCCATGCCCTCCACAAACACCCTAAAAAATTTCCTATTTTGCAACATTTCACGCGCCATTTACCAAGTGCCAGACGTGCTGTTCCTCAAACGTGTTCGCAACCCACACATGTAGCCTGCTGCAAACCTTCTTTTCTGAAAAGTCTTTGTTACCCTGTCTTTAAAAGAGACTGCGTTAACGGGAGACAGAATTATGTCAGGTAAAGTTAGTTGAATTTTTTTTTTTTTTAACTGTTTATTGAAAATAAGTCTCATTTCAACACAGCCTCTCGCCTGCAGCCCGGGGGGCCGGCAGCTTGTTAATTCACAATAGTATACACAGCTATAGAGCCAACAACCCAAGGGGCAGGCAGCGTACAGAAACCATAAACATCTTGAGGTCATTCGTTCGTAGTGGTCGTGGTGCACCATAAAACATCAATTGGAAAACATTCATAGTTTACAGTAATCATCATAAAGCAATACCCGTGAACATCATACTAAGGTCAGAGACATGCACTGGTGTCGAGAAGGTGGGATACCCTTCTTATCAATTGTGGCCAGACCAAGCCTCACTCCCATCTAACCCGTCAGGCGTTCCGGGGCGGGAGCTCTCCCAGCAGCACGGCGCCCCAGGGGAGTGTCACGCAGAGTATTCCGTAAGCAGAAAATCAAGTGCCAGCAGCGTGGTTATTAGCATCAGGAGTGGTGGTGGTTGTCCCACCCGGGGCTACATCTTTGGTCAGCAGATATGTAGTATATAATCCCCAGAAGTTCTTGGGCCTGCTCCTGGGGGGAGTAATTCGCTAAAGTTCTCAGTTTGGGTACTGCAGTAAAGCATGTCATGCAACCATTGCGTCAATGTGGGTACAGGGCCTTTCAACCAGCACATTGCAACATGTCGTTTCGCTATAACTAGACCCATGTCCACCAGTCTGCGGACCTCCTTATGCAGCTTTTTAGGATACCCCAGGAGGGCCAGGGCTGGATCCGGCGTGAGCTCCGTGCCCACCACCCTCCCCAGTGCCCAAAAAATTGACTCCCAATATCTGTACATCTCTGGGCAATGCCAAGCAAGGTGGACACAATCTGCAGTATGTGCGTGGCACCTGTCCCAAGCCGGGTCCTCTGGCAGTCCATATCTAAATAGTCTCTCTGGGGTGTAGTACACTCTGTTCAAGTACTTGAAGTGGACAAGCCTATGCCTGCTGTGTAACGAAATACGTTGTGTACTGGTGCAACAATAGGACCACATAGAGTCATCTATCTACAGTTGCAAGTCTCGTTGCCAGGCTAACCTAGCTTTCGTATAGTGATTTTCTCTGTGAGACATTGCCAATTTATAAACGTTGGAAACCACCTTGCGAGGCAACTTAGCTTTAATGATGTAAGACAGTTCCAGCATCTCAGGCGGTTCCTGCAGGTCATCCCCCAGTACGTCCCGTAGAGCCCTCCGCACTCTATGAAACTGGAATCTCTGCAGCTGAGTGCTGTCTATGGCCGAGCCCTCCATGTCCTCCCATGTCTTCACCGTACCGTCTTGAAATAGGTCTCCCGCAGTTAGTACATTTAATGTCTGCAACGCTTGAACCACCCCTTTATCCCTACATGGAGCCAACCAAAGGGTCCACTTCAGTGGCATAGCTGGACAGTACAACAGGGCTCCCGCCTGCAATTGCAGTAAATTATGCCAGGCTTGGCGCGTTGAATTAATGGAGTCCAGAATCCCCGTCCAGCGGTCAGGGGGTTCATATATCGTGGATGGAAGGGGGAGTGGGTCGGCAAAGAGTTTCTCCATATGGAGAAACGGGATGTCTTGCGAACTGTGCATCCAGTAGTAAGCTTGAGCTCCATGTGCCGCTCTGTAATACAAATTCAAATCCGGAGCGCCTAGCCCCTCCATATGATATGGGAGAGTATTTATCTGCCAGCGCACCCTCGCCTGCTTGCCCGCCCAGGCTAACTCTATTAATAATGTAGTGACTCTGTGAAAAAATTAGGCTGGTAAGACAAGGGGAATATTTGTGAATAGAAACAGGAAACGGGGCAGAATCACCATCTTCATGATGGAGACTCTACCGAGTTGCGATAACGGTATCTTAATCCAGGCTTCTTCGTCATCCTCCAGTCTACTGACTGCTATACCGTAGTTTTCCCTAAACACAATCGCTGAGTCTGTATGGAGACGTATGCCCAGGTAGAGTATCGCATCAGAGAACCAGTGTAATGGGAAATCTGGTTCAAAAGGCGACGTAACTGGGGTGAGTGGGAAGATTATGGATTTAGATCAATTGACTCGTATTCCCGATAGTGCTCCAAAGTGCACAACTTCCCTGATGATAAAGGAGAGATTGTTCTCTGGATCTCGGACGTACAGCAGCGTATCGTCCGCATAGGTGGACACTACTATCTTATAATTTCGGAAACTGATACCTTCATGACAATGATATTCCCTCAATACGCACGCCAGCGGCTCTGTGACCAGGGCATATAAGACGGGGATAACGTGCAGCCCTGTCTCGTTCCTCGAGATATAACTATGGGATCCATTACCAAAGTACCTATTTTTATTCGCGCCCTGGGTGAGTCACACAGGATCCCGATCAATTGGAGAAAGACGGGGCCAAGTCCCATCCTAGATAAAACATGACGCATGAAGGGCCACTCGACCGAATCAAAGGCCTTCTCCATGTCGAAAATGACTGCGACAGCCTTAGCGCCTGCCTAACATGCGGGATGGTTCCGAACACTGTGCGGAGGTTATATGTGAGGTTCCTTTCTGGTACAAACCCCACCTGCTCAGGAGCCACCAATACCAGTGCCAGGGCGGAAATCTTGGTGTCTACATTGAGCAAAGAGAGTGGGCGGTAGGACCCACACTCATCTCGTGACTTATCTGGTTTAGGGATGATGACAATCATCGCCTCCCTCATCGATGGTGGCATTGTGCCCGTAATGCACAGGTCATCGAAAAGTGTAGAGGGATGTGGGAGTAATATATCTACAAAGGTCTTATAGAAACCGACGGTTAGGCCATCTGCTCCCTGGGCACTAAATGTTCTCATACCAGACAGGGCTAGTAATATTTCGTCTTTTTCTATGGGCCGCATGAGGAATTCACGGTGCGTGTTCATAAAGAATGGCAGTTTGATATGCTCAAGGTAGTCCAGGGTTTGTTCCTCCGTGCCGGAAGACCGGGAAGTGTATATTTCCCCGTAATATCTCTTAAACCTATCTGCTATGTCCACTTCCTCAGATAGCAGCTCTCCCTCCTCCGATTAAGCTCAGTAATCAGCGTTCTGCCATGCTTAGCCTTTAGAATCTGCATCAGGACCGAACCGGGCCTATCACCCTCCCCGTAGGTACGCTCTGTAGCATATTTACCTAAATGTTTCAGTTCGCTATCTGCAGCTTCCTGATATTCCCTTAACCGGTCTTTTATTGCCTGTGTGGTAGCCTCATCCTGACTCGCTAGCTGATGCTGTTGTAAGGCGCCCAGTTCCCTTTCCAGAGCAGATAGTCTACCACGAATCGAGCGGGGAATCCCAGAGTGCTTGGCCATGGCCATGCTTCGAATATAAACGTTGAATGTTTCCCACACTACTTGAAAACTGTCTACCTACCCCACATTAATGGGGAAAAAGGTTTCTATGGCTTCAGCTAATTCCTCTTTAAAAAGAGGGTCCAATAGTGAATAAGGGGGAAAGCGCCAAGTGAGTGGCGGAATTGTCTTCCTAGGCGTGGTAAGAACCAGCAGAAATGGAGAATGGTCCGATAGAGTACGCAGAAGTACCAAGCACTCTCGAGTGTGCTACTTAAGCGAAGAAGAGGCCAACCAGTAATTTATGCGATTGTGCAAGTTGTGATAGGCAGAATAATGCGTGTAACCTCCTTTATCCGGGTGCTGTGTGGGCCAGACATTGCAGAGGTCCAAGCCCACCATAGCACTCTCTCGCACCTGCCGTGGGCCTCCTCGTCGGGCCCCCAGACCTGTCCAAATTTGGGTTTCTGACCAAATTAAAGTCCCCACCCCAGAGGTACCGTGCCTCCGGAAATCTAGTTACTGCGGCTGCAAGTGTAGTGACGACCTCCAGGCAGTCATAGTTAGGGCCATGGACATTCATTATGATTAGGTCAATGCCCCTCCCCTGACATCTAGATATCACGTAATGACCATTCTTGTCTGAGTCTAATTGGACCAATGTATAGGAGGATTTAGTGTTAGCCCATGTCAGAACCCCTTGGGTGTGCGTGGTGAAGCCCGAGACATTAACATGGTCCACCAACCCTCTACTGCGTAAAATTGCACTATTCAGTGCGAGGTGTGTCTCCTGTACCACGGCAACATCAATGTTCTGTCTCTGCAAGTAGCGCAATACCTTACGTAATTTACGGTGGTCGTTAACCCCCCGGACATTCCACGTGAGCACGTGGAGGGAGTCTAGCGGCTTCGGCACAGCAGTCTCAAAGGGTCCCGCCATTGTTAACCATACTGTCTGTAATGCAACCTGACCCAAGCAGCCTGTAGTTAGTGTGCACCCCATTCCGAGACCAATATGATACTTTAAACGAATCTATGACATAATATCGAAACACACATTATCGTAGTACAAAATTATCGACACTAAAATATCGAAATCAAATATATCGTCATCCTATACTTATTTAATCACATACACAAATATCGAAATTAAAATATCGCAATACATAAACATCGATATCAATTATATCGACCCCATATATATCGCAATATTTAAATATCGATAAATAAAATTTATAAACAGTACGTTAAAAATATCGAGAGTAAAAGTATCGGCTACAATAATATCGTTATTTAAGCAATATCGAACAATTTTATTATTATTCTATAACACTTTTAAACATTAAAAAAATACTATTAGCACTACAATTAACATTTTACAACAATTTATAAATAAAAATATTTTCACATTTAATAATAAATGATTTACACATTTATAAATTATTTCTTTAACATATTATATAAAGGTATGTATGCTCAACATTAATTAGCGTTTACCATATATGGTAATTAATTACACCAACAGTTTTTCAAAAATACAAACCAACGAATCAAAACAGTACAAACATAATCTCACCAATAGCTAACTAATTACTAACTCCTAAACACTATATAAACAATTACATCCCACAAACAAATTACCTGAGAAAAGTAGAAGACAGGAAAGAATACTGTGGATACATTTGACGACGCCTACAAGAAAACTAAGATTCAACCTACCATTAAGAGGATTGAAAGTAAGTAACAAAATGTAACTTAATTAAAGGAACTGCTAAAATTAC
Organism: Lissotriton helveticus; assembly: GCF_964261635.1. Classification (NCBI taxonomy): domain Eukaryota; kingdom Metazoa; phylum Chordata; class Amphibia; order Caudata; family Salamandridae; genus Lissotriton; species Lissotriton helveticus. The sequence continues at coordinate 438,426,615 of NC_136068.1, forward strand.
ACAATTAGTAAAATGGACAAATTACTCATACATATGTATTGTATATTATCTCCTACCACTACAGAAAACTTCACTACTAAAGAACAGAAAAAACTAAGAAGAAAACTACAAAACTACTAACAAAGTAATGATTTTATATTTTTTCTCGAACAACATTAATTAATTGAAGCTTTAAAATTAAAACAGCAAACAGACCTGCTACCAAAAATATGTTTCGAAATATGGATTTTTTTTTTTTTTTTTTTTTACAGATAAAGACATCAAAGAAAATACAGGCCACAACTAAAAATTGAACAGATTGCCTTACATCTACAACAGCATTAAAACTGTGCATAACAAGCAACTAATACAAAGTAAGTCAATTAAATGATGTGACAAAACAGTAACTCCTAAAGAATTAAAAATTGCTAACATATAGTAATAATTTATGCAAATATCCTTCTTTTTTTCTAGCACCACTACAACATCCACTAACAACAAATATCAAAGAACAGAATTCAACAAACAAAGAATCAACTACCAAAGTAAGTATATCCAAACACTTTTCAAAAAGATAAAATAAGTAAAAGCTTTAACTTATAGCAAAACATGTAAAAGCTACCCAAAAAAATAAAACTAAACAATTAACACAAATAAATGTTTTTTTTCTAGCAAAGAAACACCAGAAAAGACAGACCACAAGGAAAATAGTAAAGAACATCAAAATCACAGACTAAACTTCCACCAAAGGTAAGCATGCACAATATAAAAATGTATAATTCCCACGTAAAATACATATAACTATAACTATTATAACTATACCATATATTTCTTATAGATTTAAAAAGGAGAAAATGACAGAAGGAGCTGAATTTGTTACCAGTCAAAAAGGGAAACTATTACTCTGCTACATGGGTTATACTTATACCCAAGAGAAACAATTTGGGATGAAAGTAAATTGGAAATGTTGCAAATATTACTCTAACAAATGTTATGGAAGAGCAACAACTAGAGAAGCAACTGTCCTTTACACCAGGGAACACAACCACCCTCCAAATGTAACAGAAATAGAAGTCAGAACAGCATTAGAAAACATTAAAGAAGCTAGTACAGGTTCCCAAAAACCTACAAGCCTAATTTTAAAAGAACAAATTCCACAAATCCCAAAAACAGCCACTACCCAAATGCCTAATATAATTTCTCTCAAAAGAACAATATCACGTACCAAAAAAGCAACTACTACTACCACTCCACCTCCTAAAACATATAGTGATATACATTTAACTCATGACCAAACTATAACTTTAAACAAAATACCTTTTATAATTTACGACAATAAAAACAATGAGAAAAGAATAATAATCTTTGGTACTGCTATAAATTTAATAAAACTCCAACAATGCCAATTTTGGATGATGGACGGTACTTTTAACATCTGTCCCAGACCTTTCTACCAACTTTACACAATACATGGCTTATATCAAAACTGTAACATACCTCTACTATATGCACTGCTTCCAAATAAAACTAATTCAACATATATGGATTTATTAAACATTATCAAACAAAAAACAAATGACTATTCCCCTGAAAAAATTATACTGGATTTTGAACAAGCAATGCTCTCAGCTATTTTAAAAATATACCCCCATACCTGTATCCAAGGCTGCTATTATCATTTTAATCAGTGTCTTTGGAGGCATTTACAAAAAACTACTCTAAGCATAGAATATGCTACAAGCTCATCTTTTGCATATCAAATAAAAAAACTGATAGCACTAGCTTACGTCCCTGAAACAGATGTGGCCGAACACTACAACCTTTTAATAGACAGCCAATTTTACAAACAAAATGAAGCAAAGTTAAGTCCTCTCTTAGACTACTTTGAGGACACTTGGATAGGTAGACTCCATAGATCTGGCCACAGGAGAAATCCTAAATTCTTAATACCCTGGTGGAATGTTTACAGAAGCACCTTAAATGGAGAATCTAAAACAAACAACGCAGTTGAAGGTTGGCACAATGCCTTCCTCTAATCAACAGGCCGAACTAAACCAACATTAGAAAAATTCATTACATGCCTCCAAAAAGAGCAAAGTTATCAGGAATTCAGAATGGAGCAATCCATTACTGAACTAACTCCAAAAACATCCAAACAAACAAAACAAATGCACAAATACCTAGAGCAACAAGTAAAGCTGTACCCTAGCACAACAGGCATGGAATACCTCAATATAATAGCCAAAACACTACTGTAAAGTACTCTAAGCCACAAACAATCTCAATAGAAAAATGTTCTAATACAATAATATTACATTCATATAATTTATTTCGAAAAAAATTAATGTATGGAATATATATTAAATAATTAAATATATATACACACATTAATTATGTTTGAAATAAATAAAACTAAACAATATTCATTAGAACATTACCCACCCACAATTATAAAAATTAAAAAAAACTTACCAAAGATATTCCAAATGATGTAGAATCCATTTCCACCAAAAGAATCCAGTTTCGAATACCAGTTACCCAAAAAAAAATGAAAAAATACAAGTGTCCCAAAATAGATAAATCCATTCCACGAAGCTCTTTCGAAATACCATAAAAAACCCGAAAGATGTAAAAATGTAGAAAAAACGCTCCAGGAAAGCCGAAAAATTTGAAGAAGTGTCTACAAACTATTAGTTAATAAAACTAACGAACACTTCTCCCCCAAAAAAAACGCTTCCTTCGGACATCAGGAACTCCTGCAAGTGAAAGACATAAAATAAATATTCCCACCCACATAAAATAACACATACAGTCCTACTAAAAGTAATAGCAACATAATATTTCGAATAATAAACTTAAACATCGAAACACTAACTCTACACACAAGCCAATACAACACTAAAAAGTACGTTAAATGTACATCCGCAAACACAACATATCATAATCGCCAATACAACACATTTACTTCTAACAACACTAAATACGACCAAACTACTCTCAAAATTAATTTAAAACACAGTTAAAACATATTAAATAAACCTTACCTTCAGAGACGTGAAGTGTTTCCCAACCGCTAGCTGAACTTCCTCAAAATGACACAAAACGACCTAAAGCGGTTACAAAATAAAGGACCCAAAACTAAAGAAAATGATAGAAATTACACACTTATTATTTAATGCAAGCAAAGTATTTGTTAATTTAATAAACCAAGGAATACTATGAAAAAATAGTAATGTTTTATTTGTATTAAATTACTTTGAAAAATGTACACAATTTATAAAATTATAAAAATAAATATTATAAAATACATAATATTTATTATTATAATTATAAAAATGTTGAAATGGAGTAAAAAAATTTAACAAAATGTTTAACAAAATGTATATAAATAAATCTATTCTACAATATTTTCTTCAATTAAAATTTTTGTTACAAAATGTAATATTAATATATTTATATTAATATAAATACTAAACTATTGTTTACTAACAACATGTATTTGAATATATACATTGTATATGTATTTTTCAAACTGTATATTTTATTTGGATGTATGACGTTACAACTCATACTTTTACAACACATACCATTACAACGAAATTTTTACAACGCAAAAACTATTACAACGCATGTATTTACAACGCATGTTTTTACAACGCAGGTACCTTTACAACGCATACCATTACAACGTAAGTATTGGTAAATATATAAAAATTTGTTTATTTTAAAATAATTGAAAATAATATAATTTATTTTAATGTAATATAATTTAATGTATTTTAAATACATTTAATTAATTTTATATAAAATGTAGTAATTAAAAATAATATAATTTAATTTAATGTAATGTAATTTCATTTAATTAAATTATTTTAAATTTAAATTTATTTTAACCCTGTACCCCTGTCCCCCAAAAACCCAAAACTGACCTTAAACCCTAAAAATACCCTTTTACCCAAAAACCCAAAACCCAAAACTGACCCTGAACCCTAAAAATACCCCTTTACCCAAAAACCCAAAACTGACCCTGAACCCTAAAAATACCCCTTTATCCAAAAACCCAAAACTGACCCTGAACCCTAAAAATACCCCTTTACCCAAAAACTGAAAACTGACCCTGAACGCTAAAAATACCCCTTTACCCAAAAACTGAAAACTGACCCTGAACCCTAAAAATACCCCTTTACCCAAAAACTGAAAACTGACCCTGAACCCTAAAAATACCCCTTTACCCAAAAACTGAAAACTGAGCATGACCCCTAAAAATACACCTTTACCCAAAAACTGAAAACTGACCCTGAACCCTAAAAATACCCCTTTACCCAAAAACTGAAAACTGACCCTGAACCCTAAATATACCCCTTTACCCAAAAACCCAAAACTGACCCTGAACCCTAAAAATACCCCTTTACCCAAAAACTGAAAACTGAGCATGACCCCTAAAAATACCCCTTTACCCAAAAACTGAAAACTGACCCTGAACCCTAAAAATACCCCTTTACCCAAAAACCCAAAACTGACCTTGAACCCTAAAAATACCCCTTTACCCCAAAACTGAAAACTGCACCTGGACCCTTAAAAATATCCCTTAAAAAAAACCTACCATATAAAATATTAAATATAATTATATACTTACCAATACTTACGTTGTAATGGTATGCGTTGTAAAGGTACCTGTGTTGTAAAAAAATGCGTTGTAAATACATGCGTTGTATTAGTTTTTGCATAGTAAAAATTTCGTTGTAATGGTAGTGCGTTGTAAAAGTTGCGTTGTAATGGTTGTTTCCCATTTTATTTACTTCTAACAATACTTATCTTTATTAAATATGTATTCTTTGAATTAAGTAATATTACCAAGATTGTTTGAAATGTTTAATACAATTTACACAAATTACACAAATATATTAATAAATATAAATGTAAAAAATATATGTTATACTAATGTTTATTGTTGTTCGTTCTCATGTTAATAAAAAAATTATTTTGTTCCAAAAAACACTACAGTATTTAATATTTTACTTCACTAAAATTTTTATTTAATGACATTTCAAGCTAGGTAACTTTACTATTCCCACTCCAGTCTACATTATTTTGGTGTAGGTGCTGGACACTAATTAAATATAATTTACTATTCCCACTCTAGTGTACATAATTTTGGGGTAGATGCTGGACACTAATTATATATAATTTACTATTCCCACTCCATTCACCGTTAATTTGGGGTAGGTGCTGGACAATAATTAAATATGATTTTATATTCCCACTCCAATCACCATTAAATTTGGGTAGTTGCTGGAGACTAATTAATTATAATTTAATATTCCCACTCCAATCTACATTAAATTGAGGTAGGTGCTGGACACTAATTAAATAGATATTACTATTCCCACTCCAGTCTACATTAATTTGGGTTAGGTGCTGGACACTAATTAAATATAATTTAATATTCTCACTCCAGTCTACATTAATTAGAGATAGATGGTGGACACAAATTATATATAATTTACTATTCCTACTCCATTCTACATTAATTAGGAATACTTTAGCACACTATTTACATATACATTTACATTCCCACTCCAAGGTACATAAAATGCATATATATGTATGTTTACTTAAATAAAAATACATACCTTAAACACGATATACAATAATAATGTTTAAAAAATAATCTTTTCTAATTAATAATTTTTATTTTCACTATTCAAATGTAGTATAATATACAAAACTGTACAGCAATATAGATTGTTAACAATTTTACTCACTCCATACACTCAACAAACAAATATACTTAATCCAAATGTGTAAATATTAAATAAATGTAAAAAAATATTCCAATTATTTATATCAAATAATTAGTTAAACTATATTTTAAAGTAGAACAATATTGAGAAATGTAATAGAAAAAATTTCGCAATTTATTTCAAAATTTAATCGAAATTCGAAATTTTAAATTTGTATTCAATGTACATATTGGTTTTATAAATGTTTTTACATATTTTTAAAAAAATATATATATATATATTTATAAATTATAAAATATTTTGTATTTTTATTTTAATATTTTCCCAAAATTATGTTCTCCTATTTTAATATATTTATTAATAAACATGTTTTATATTATTTAAAAATAATTATTATAAAATAACATCTATTTCAAATATAAAATTTTGTAACAAATATATTTGAAAACATATTTTAAAAATTTAGAATTTTTTTTAAAAATTAAAAAATTTTAATTTTTAAAATTGTTTTAATTTTTATTATATTTTTCAATAAAAAAAAAAAAAAAATACTTTTTTTTAAAACACTCCCCACCCTTATCCCCTATAAACCCAACATCCCGCTCCTAAATTTATATATAAATTAATTAATTTTTATATAAAATGTATATTTAAATATTTTTTTTAAATATTTTCTAATTAAAATAAAAATTCAGCAATTTTATATTTATAATATATACATTTTTAATACACTCCCCACCCTTATCCCCTATTAACCCAACATCCCGCTCCTAAATTTATATATGTTTTATTATTTTTATTTATTATATTTTATAGGTACACAATACTATTAATAAATTCTAAATATTATTAATTATTACACAACAATAACACATATTACTAAATAATTATTACTATATATTTTATTTCGATATTTTTACTATTTATCGATATTTCTTTACAACGATATTTTTACTTAGATATTTTTGTTATCGATATTTCAGCACACATACTTATTACGATATTTTTGTAATCGATATTTGTGATTCCGATATTTTTCATCATCGATATTTAAACTTCGATATTGTGTCACTTCGATATTAAAAGTTCGATATTATGTCTGCGTACCACTTTAAACAACAAAAACAATACCCTCCCTCCATCCTGCCCCCACCCACGACAGACCACCCCCAACTTGGTCGTGAAGCATCCCCCAAAACACCCAATCCACCGCCCTCCACTAATCAGAGATTACCACCCTCGTGTGTTGCACTCGTGGGCAGATGTTGCTGTACTTTGCAAGGAGGAACAATATGAACGTTAAACAGCCCCGCTACCCGCACATTGTCCCAAACCAAAAACACAGCATCGCAGTCCCAAGGGCCACAGCCCTCAACAATCGCATAGTACAATAATGTAGCAACTTCATCCCTTGGTCTTGTATCAAATGGACCGAGATTCCGGAAGAGCGCACACCAAGAGATCTAGAGCAGGCTCTATGTGGTCCCCGCCTGTGCGTCTCAACAAATGTCCTTCCTAGGCGAGTAAGATCTACTTATCGGGTGGCCAACCAGTACAAATTCCGAGGTAAGATCTGAACTTAGCACACAGTTAACCCCAGCTAGACAGCTGTGGTCCCGCCACCACAGGCCCCAAATAGCAAGCCCAGGAGACCAAAAGGACCTCCCACCTTTTAGCCTCATAACCATACTTAGCAGTGTGCCGCAGTCCGCCGCAGCTAGTCCTGATAGTCCAGGGTGCCGCCTCGCCGAGCAGCTGCCGGTCCGAGCTGCGACGTTATTCTTTGGACCAACCTATTAAAGCCTTTTGTGGCGCTTTGGGTCCATGAAGATATGGGATCGGCCCTGCCTGTTGACTGGGAGCTTAGCAGGGTACAACATGGTGTAGTCTATGCCCAGATCACGCAGCTGTTTCTTCATTGGGATGAAGTGTCGGCGCGACTCCTGAACCCGGATTGCGAAGTCCGGAAACAGCGATATCTCGGAACCCTCGTAGATCAATGACTGCTTATCTCTCGCTAATCGCAGGGCAGTGTCTCTGTCTCGGTAATTGAGCAGTTTTGCAATGATCGGTCATAGTGGTGCTCCCGAGGGCGGGTGAGGCCCCAGGGAGCGATCCGCTCTCTCCACCACAAACATAGTGGAAAAGACCCCTACTCCCAGCAGCGTGACCAACAGTCTCTCGATAAATTGCTCCATATTGCCAGTCTTGGTGGACTCCGGAAGGCCAGTGATTCTGAGGTTGTAGCGACGAGAGCGCGCTTCTAAGTCCTCTGTTTTATCTTGTAGAACACGCATAACTCTACCGAGCTGCTTGTGTCCAATCGTTCAGCTTGCTTGTCTAAACGCTCAGCCATTCTGTCCATCCTATAGGAGAGAGTATCTGTTTTCGTACCCAGGGAAGTGATGCCGCTTTGCAGGCTCTTCTCCATGACCAGTAGCATAGTCCGGATGTCGGTGCTGGGTCGGCAGACTCAGGGGCATGCATCCTCGCAGCATCTTCCGTTGAGGCATCATGCGATTTCGACCGCTTCTGCTCGAAAGAGAGTTTGGGCTGCGCCCTATCTACTCTGCCCATGTTTGTTACCAGTAGGATGCACAGGCAGTACGTCGTCACTTCTGAGCACCGTAGCCCTGGAAACCACTCCTCAGGAACAGCCGTGTGGATCTCAAAGCCACTCTAATCCTTCACCACTTCCGGACGTTGCAATGAGCAATACCCAATCCAATAGGCACTGTAGACCTGCTCACGAGTGTTGGCACACGTCGCCTGAGTCATCCACTAGAGCGCTTGCCAGCAAGCAATAAACAGCATCTAGGTTTGCGCGCTCAATGCAGTTCACAGTCACCAGCAGGCCTGCTCGTTGCCGCACCTCATGCAACCCCAGCTCCGCCGCGCAATCCTGAATGTTACCGCAGGAGCACACACTCAGGAGAGCACTCACGAGGCCAGGGCACCTGTGCAAAGGGGCACACCAACAAGCCCGTCTTCGCGCCCACTCCAAACTGCATGCGTCTACAAGTCTGCACTCGCCAGGTATGTGCAGGGCTCCCAGGGGACATAGCAGAAGCAGGGACCCTCGCGTTGTCACGATCCGGCAGAGACCACTGGTCCGGCCTACGCTCCCCTGCCAGTCAATGCGCTGCCTCGAGTTACCCCATTCCAGGCGCGGCGTGCTCAGGCTTCTCTCACCGCGTGAGTACTGTTGGTTGGGCAAGGCATGCCCGCCACGTGGGAGCAAGATGGCTGGTCTCAGGGACTGTGGAGGTGTCGGCACTCTGGTATCCAGGGCGACTCTGAGCGGGCCTCAAAACGGGGGGCTACAAAGCGGTTGAATTGCGGCGAGCACTATGAAACTTCCCTCAGTGGCAATCAAAGCTGCACCACGCAATGTGCTGCGGCGCCTGCACCGTTGCCAGGGACTCGCCGCAACAAGCTAATGATTTAAGCATCCGCCGTATAGGGAGGCAACTCGCGGCTTCCCGCCGCGCCCCGTAATGGTCTGCGGCTCCTGCCGTGTTGGGGGGTTCTCGCGACTCCTGCCGCGGTGGGAGGCTGGATGGTTCCCGTGGTCCCCAGAGGGTAGCACTCACCCTCACAGCACCGCCGCACACCAGTGGGCCGCAGCTGCAGCATCCGCCGAATCGAGAAGCAAACAACCCACGTCGTCCACACACCAGGTCAGTTTACCGCAGCATTGGGCCACTCGCTGTTGCAGGTGCCATGCTCCGAGCTTCCGCCCCCCGCCTGACCATTGATCAGCTCCGGGAAACTCCGGGCGGTGGTGCAGGCAGCAGCTCGTCAATCCGTGGTCAGGGCGTCCCTCCGGCGTGTCACAGTAAGCCAGAATTTGCGTGTGTAGCACTTTTACCAGTCCTTACGTGACGCCGCGGCAAAGCTCGCACCTCAGGCGTCACCGCCCCTCTGCCCAACTCGAGCCCGGGGGTTCTGAGGCCTGCGAGGCGGGTACCTTCAGGCCTCGGTTTCTTCTGCAGAGAAGGACCAGGGAGCCACCTCCGCTCGCCCAGCATCTCCCAGAATCAAAGCCTCTCCAAAGTGCCCGTGATTAGGGAGCAATGCTGTCGGATTATCTGCCGGATAGTCGAGCGATGTATGGCGCTAAAGGCTCAAGCAGCCATCTTGGTTGCGAGCAAGCTCCGCCCCAGGGAAAGTTAGTTATGTCACTGGCAATGCACTTGCTTGAAATGATGGCCTGTTCAATACCGTTTGAGTCCATCACTTCAGCAAGGGATGGATCACTACAGCTGTGGAGATGCTCCTGAATTTTTTTTAGAGGAATAGCTATAAACAAACTAGTCTCTTTTATAGGTATCCAAAGCTGTGCCAAAATTGCAGGTTAAAGCTAAAATTCGCAATGCTGAAATGTATTCTTCATTATGGGGAGCATAAACATTATGCTCCACTCCCAGACGCACAGCATAACAGGATATGTTATCCACAGTTTTTTTAACTCCTTCCTATTTATCAACTTTAGTCCATATTTTTACTCGATATTTTTCGCCCTTCTTCATAGTTTCCACATCATATCCCATTTGCCTCTTTGGAAGCTTCACATATTTTCACGTGTCCATCCAGACGTTCGTCAAAAAATACGCTCCAAGTGCAACCAAAAGTTCCGAGCAGCATGATTTTATTAAAAGCCCAATGCATTTCGGGCTGCGTCACCAGCCCTTCGTCAGGGGTCGCTACAAAGTAACCAATAGAAAAGAACCTATCAGTCATGGGTATTACATCAGATTCATATCATCATTCATTTAGTACGCGTTAACATACAGTTGAGATAGCAATATAAACAAATGAATTGAAGTCCAGTGCAAGAATTACGTGAGTTAACTTCCTCTCTTCACGCCAGTTCTTTACATTATTTTACAGATCCATTCTATCAACCGAATCCCGCTCACTACTCTTTAAACGTCCCTCTGCTCAATCACGTTCGTATCTCTAAACTCTCACCACCCTCCCAGATAACATCAACGTTTAACCAAGTTGTTACACGCTAACAAACGTTATTAAAGATACCCGTACTCTCAGCCTTCTAATTAACCGGGAGGATCTCCCACATTACTACAAACTAACAGATATTTAGAAATGCTCTTACTTATCCTCTAAAGTTCAATTTTTATCATACCTGCTCATTGCGTTTTCTCTGTGCCGCGCGGCTACCGCCAACAACGGCCTAAGTGATCTCGTATGTCAAGGCCCTTTCTATCAACCCTCATTTAAAACCAGCGTGCTCCGCCCCCTGGTACGTCCTACTCACTCTTCTCGATTACCTGCCTATACACTACAACTCCCAGCATTCAATTATAAATACTGTGACATTCAACATTTTGCAACTTTCTATTGTTTTATCATAAAAACTTTTCAGCATGCAATGTTATCCACGCTGGAGCATTGTTCGGAACTCAAAATGTGGAGTATGTTACTTGTTAGCTGATTCATTGTACAATTATTTATTTGTCCAGGGTGCAAGAGCCAACGGGGGGCATTATTTACATTCAGTAACAAAAGTGGGTGGTCTGCACACCGATATTCAAAATTTTTATCTTCGTTTTTCCACCTTGTACTTTTTGCGTGCAGCCTAGGTAGTGCTTGCCCTAATGCACTCATTTAAATACATCATTATGGGGAGCATAAACATTATGCTCCACTCCCAGACGCACAGCATAACAGGATATGTTATCCACAGTTTTTTTAACTCCTTCCTATTTATCAACTTTAGTCCATATTTTTACTCGATATTTTTCGCCCTTCTTCATAGTTTCCACATCATATCCCATTTGCCTCTTTGGAAGCTTCACATATTTTCACGTGTCCATCCAGACGTTCGTCAAAAAATACGCTCCAAGTGCAACCAAAAGTTCCGAGCAGCATGATTTTATTAAAAGCCCAATGCATTTCGGGCTGCGTCACCAGCCCTTCGTCAGGGGTCGCTACAAAGTAACCAATAGAAAAGAACCTCTCAGTCATGGGTATTACATCAGATTCATATCATCATTCATTTAGTACGCGTTAACATACAGTTGAGATAGCAATATAAACAAATGAATTGAAGTCCAGTGCAAGAATTACGTGAGTTAACTTCCTCTCTTCACGCCAGTTCTTTACATTATTTTACAGATCCATTCTATCAACCGAATCCCGCTCACTACTCTTTAAACATCCCTCTGCTCAATCACGTTCGTATCTCTAAACTCTCACCACCCTCCCAGATAACATCAACGTTTAACCAAGTTGTTACACGCTAACAAACGTTATTAAAGATACCCGTACTCTCAGCCTTCTAATTAACCGGGAAGATCTCCCACATTACTACAAACTAACAGATATTTAGAAATGCTCTTACTTATCCTCTAAAGTTCAATTATTATCATACCTGCTCATTGCGTTTTCTCTGTGCCGCGCGGCTACCGCCATCAACGGCCTAAGTGATCTCGTATGTCAAGGCCCTTTCTATCAACCCTCATTTAAAACCAGCGGGCTCCGCCCCCTGGTACGTCCTACTCACTCTTCTCGATTACCTGCCTATACACTACAACTCCCAGCATTCAATTATAAATACCGTGACATTCAACATTTTGCAACTTTCTATTGTTTTATCATAAAAACTTTTCAGCATGCAATGTTATCCACGCTGGAGCATTGTTCGGAACTCAAAATGTGGAGTATGTTACTTGTTAGCTGATTCATTGTACAATTATTTATTTGTCCAGGGTGCAAGAGCCAACGGGGGGCATTATTTACATTCAGTAACAAAAGTGGGTGGTCTGCACACCGATATTCAAAATTTTTATCTTCGTTTTTCCACCTTGTACTTTTTGCGTGCAGCCTAGGTAGTGCTTGCCCTAATGCACTCATTTAAATACATCATTATGGGGAGCATAAACATTATGCTCCACTCCCAGACGCACAGCAAAACAGGATATGTTATCCACAGTTTTTTTAACTCCTTTGTAGTTTGTAGTAATGTGGGAGATCTTCCCGGTTAATTAGAAGGCTGAGAGTACGGGTATCTTTAATAACGTTTGTTAGCGTGTAACAACTTGGTTAAACGTTGATGTTATCTGGGAGGGTGGTGAGAGTTTAGAGATACGAACGTGATTGAGCAGAGGGATGTTTAAAGAGTAGTGAGCGGGATTCGGTTGATAGAATGGATCTGTAAAATAATGTAAAGAACTGGCGTGAAGAGAGGAAGTTAACTCACGTAATTCTTGCACTGGACTTCAATTCATTTGTTTATATTGCTATCTCAACTGTATGTTAACGCGTACTAAATGAATGATGATATGAATCTGATGTAATACCCATGACTGATAGGTTCTTTTCTATTGGTTACTTTGTAGCGACCCCTGACGAAGGGCTGGTGACGCAGCCCGAAATGCATTGGGCTTTTAATAAAATCATGCTGCTCGGAACTTTTGGTTGCACTTGGAGCGTATTTTTTGACGAACGTCTGGATGGACACGTGAAAATATGTGAAGCTTCCAAAGAGGCAAATGGGATATGATGTGGAAACTATGAAGAAGGGCGAAAAATATCGAGTAAAAATATGGACTAAAGTTGATAAATAGGAAGGAGTTTAAAAAAACTGTGGATAACATATCCTGTTATGCTGTGCGTCTGGGAGTGGAGCATAATGTTTATGCTCCCCATAATGATGTATTTAAATGAGTGCATTAGGGCAAGCACTACCTAGGCTGCACGCAAAAAGTACAAGGTGGAAAAACGAAGATAAAAATTTTGAATATCGGTGTGCAGACCACCCACTTTTGTTACTGAATGTAAATAATGCCCCCCGTTGGCTCTTGCACCCTGGACAAATAAATAATTGTACAATGAATCAGCTAACAAGTAACATACTCCACATTTTGAGTTCCGAACAATGCTCCAGCGTGGATAACATTGCAAGCTGAAAAGTTTTTATGATAAAACAATAGAAAGTTGCAAAATGTTGAATGTCACGGTATTTATAATTGAATGCTGGGAGTTGTAGTGTATAGGCAGGTAATCGAGAAGAGTGAGTAGGACGTACCAGGGGGCGGAGCACGCTGGTTTTAAATGAGGGTTGATAGAAAGGGCCTTGACATACGAGAACACTTAGGCCGTTGATGGCGGTAGCCGCGCGGCACAGAGAAAACGCAATGAGCAGGTATGATAAAAATTGAACTTTAGAGGATAAGTAAGAGCATTTCTAAATATCTGTTAGTTTGTAGTAATGTGGGAGATCTTCCCGGTTAATTAGAAGGCTGAGAGTACAGGTATCTTTAATAACGTTTGTTAGCGTGTAACAACTTGGTTAAACGTTGATGTTATCTGGGAGGGTGGTGAGAGTTTAGAGATACGAACGTGATTGAGCAGAGGGATGTTTAAAGAGTAGTGAGCGGGATTCGGTTGATAGAATGGATCTGTAAAATAATGTAAAGAACTGGCGTGAAGAGAGGAAGTTAACTCACGTAATTCTTGCACTGGACTTCAATTCATTTGTTTATATTGCTATCTCAACTGTATGTTAACGCGTACTAAATGAATGATGATATGAATCTGATGTAATACCCATGACTGATAGGTTCTTTTCTATTGGTTACTTTGTAGCGACCCCTGACGAAGGGCTGGTGACGCAGCCCGAAATGCATTGGGCTTTTAATAAAATCATGCTGCTCGGAACTTTTGGTTGCACTTGGAGCGTATTTTTTGACGAACGTCTGGATGGACACGTGAAAATATGTGAAGCTTCCAAAGAGGCAAATGGGATATGATGTGGAAACTATGAAGAAGGGCGAAAAATATCGAGTAAAAATATGGACTAAAGTTGATAAATAGGAAGGAGTTAAAAAAACTGTGGATAACATATCCTGTTATGCTGTGCGTCTGGGAGTGGAGCATAATGTTTATGCTCCCCATAATGATGTATTTAAATGAGTGCATTAGGGCAAGCACTACCTAGGCTGCACGCAAAAAGTACAAGGTGGAAAAACGAAGATAAAAATTTTGAATATCGGTGTGCTGACCACCCACTTTTGTTACTGAATGTAAATAATGCCCCCCGTTGGCTCTTGCACCCTGGACAAATAAATAATTGTACAATGAATCAGCTAACAAGTAACATACTCCACATTTTGAGTTCCGAACAATGCTCCAGCGTGGATAACATTGCATGCTGAAAAGTTTTTATGATAAAACAATAGAAAGTTGCAAAATGTTGAATGTCACGGTATTTATAATTGAATGCTGGGAGTTGTAGTGTATAGGCAGGTAATCGAGAAGAGTGAGTAGGACGTACCAGGGGGCGGAGCACGCTGGTTTTAAATGAGGGTTGATAGAAAGGGCCTTGACATACGAGAACACTTAGGCCGTTGATGGCGGTAGCCGCGCGGCACAGAGAAAACGCAATGAGCAGGTATGATAAAAATGGAACTTTAGAGGATAAGTAAGAGCATTTCTAAATATCTGTTAGTTTGTAGTAATGTGGGAGATCTTCCCGGTTAATTAGAAGGCTGAGAGTACGGGTATCTTTAATAACGTTTGTTAGCGTGTAACAACTTGGTTAAACGTTGATGTTATCTGGGAGGGTGGTGAGAGTTTAGAGATACGAACGTGATTGAGCAGAGGGATGTTTAAAGAGTAGTGAGCGGGATTCGGTTGATAGAATGGATCTGTAAAATAATGTAAAGAACTGGCGTGAAGAGAGGAAGTTAACTCACGTAATTCTTGCACTGGACTTCAATTCATTTGTTTATATTGCTATCTCAACTGTATGTTAACGCGTACTAAATGAATGATGATATGAATCTGATGTAATACCCATGACTGATAGGTTCTTTTCTATTGGTTACTTTGTAGCGACCCCTGACGAAGGGCTGGTGACGCAGCCCGAAATGCATTGGGCTTTTAATAAAATCATGCTGCTCGGAACTTTTGGTTGCACTTGGAGCGTATTTTTTGACGAACGTCTGGATGGACACGTGAAAATATGTGAAGCTTCCAAAGAGGCAAATGGGATATGATGTGGAAACTATGAAGAAGGGCGAAAAATATCGAGTAAAAATATGGACTAAAGTTGATAAATAGGAAGGAGTTAAAAAAACTGTGGATAACATATCCTGTTATGCTGTGCGTCTGGGAGTGGAGCATAATGTTTATGCTCCCCATAATGATGTATTTAAATGAGTGCATTAGGGCAAGCACTACCTAGGCTGCACGCAAAAAGTACAAGGTGGAAAAACGAAGATAAAAATTTTGAATATCGGTGTGCAGACCACCCACTTTTGTTACTGAATGTAAATAATGCCCCCCGTTGGCTCTTGCACCCTGGACAAATAAATAATTGTACAATGAATCAGCTAACAAGTAACATACTCCACATTTTGAGTTCCGAACAATGCTCCAGCGTGGATAACATTGCATGCTGAAAAGTTTTTATGATAAAACAATAGAAAGTTGCAAAATGTTGAATGTCACGGTATTTATAATTGAATGCTGGGAGTTGTAGTGTATAGGCAGGTAATCGAGAAGAGTGAGTAGGACGTACCAGGGGGCGGAGCACGCTGGTTTTAAATGAGGGTTGATAGAAAGGGCCTTGACATACGAGATCACTCAGGCCGTTGATGGCGGTAGCCGCGCGGCACAGAGAAAACGCAATGAGCAGGTATGATAAAAATTTAACTTTAGAGGATAAGTAAGAGCATTTCTAAATATCTGTTAGTTTGTAGTAATGTGGGAGATCTTCCCGGTTAATTAGAAGGCTGAGAGTACGGGTATCTTTAATAACGTTTGTTAGCGTGTAACAACTTGGTTAAACGTTGATGTTATCTGGGAGGGTGGTGAGAGTTTAGAGATACGAACGTGATTGAGCAGAGGGATGTTTAAAGAGTAGTGAGCGGGATTCGGTTGATAGAATGGATCTGTAAAATAATGTAAAGAACTGGCGTGAAGAGAGGAAGTTAACTCACGTAATTCTTGCACTGGACTTCAATTCATTTGTTTATATTGCTATCTCAACTGTATGTTAACGCGTACTAAATGAATGATGATATGAATCTGATGTAATACCCATGACTGATAGGTTCTTTTCTATTGGTTACTTTGTAGCGACCCCTGACGAAGGGCTGGTGACGCAGCCCGAAATGCATTGGGCTTTTAATAAAATCATGCTGCTCGGAACTTTTGGTTGCACTTGGAGCGTATTTTTTGACGAACGTCTGGATGGACACGTGAAAATATGTGAAGCTTCCAAAGAGGCAAATGGGATATGATGTGGAAACTATGAAGAAGGGCGAAAAATATCGAGTAAAAATATGGACTAAAGTTGATAAATAGGAAGGAGTTAAAAAAACTGTGGATAACATATCCTGTTATGCTGTGCGTCTGGGAGTGGAGCATAATGTTTATGCTCCCCATAATGATGTATTTAAATGAGTGCATTAGGGCAAGCACTACCTAGGCTGCACGCAAAAAGTACAAGGTGGAAAAACGAAGATAAAAATTTTGAATATCGGTGTGCAGACCACCCACTTTTGTTACTAAATGTAAATAATGCCCCCCGTTGGCTCTTGCACCCTGGACAAATAAATAATTGTACAATGAATCAGCTAACAAGTAACATACTCCACATTTTGAGTTCCGAACAATGCTCCAGCGTGGATAACATTGCATGCTGAAAAGTTTTTATGATAAAACAATAGAAAGTTGCAAAATGTTGAATGTCACGGTATTTATAATTGAATGCTGGGAGTTGTAGTGTATAGGCAGGTAATCGAGAAGAGTGAGTAGGACGTACCAGGGGGCGGAGCACGCTGGTTTTAAATGAGGGTTGATAGAAAGGGCCTTGACATACGAGATCACTTAGGCCGTTGATGGCGGTAGCCGCGCGGCACAGAGAAAACGCAATGAGCAGGTATGATAAAAATTGAACTTTAGAGGATAAGTAAGAGCATTTCTAAGTATCTGTTAGTTTGTAGTAATGTGGGAGATCTTCCCGGTTAATTAGAAGGCTGAGAGTACGGGTATCTTTAATAACGTTTGTTAGCGTGTAACAACTTGGTTAAACGTTGATGTTATCTGGGAGGGTGGTGAGAGTTTAGAGATACGAACGTGATTGAGCAGAGGGATGTTTAAAGAGTAGTGAGCGGGATTCGGTTGATAGAATGGATCTGTAAAATAATGTAAAGAACTGGTGTGAAGAGAGGAAGTTAACTCACGCAATTCTTGCACTGGACTTCAATTCATTTGTTTATATTGCTATCTCAACTGTATGTTAACGCGTACTAAATGAATGATTATATGAATCTGATGTAATACCCATGACTGATAGGTTCTTTTCTATTGGTTACTTTGTAGCGACCCCTGACGAAGGGCTGGTGACGCAGCCTGAAATGCATTGGGCTTTTAATAAAATCATGCTGCTCGGAACTTTTGGTTGCACTTGGAGCGTATTTTTTGACTAACGTCTGGATGGACACGTGAAAATATGTGAAGCTTCCAAAGAGGCAAATGGGATATGATGTGGAAACTATGAAGAAGGGCGAAAAATATCGAGTAAAAATATGGACTAAAGTTGATAAATAGGAAGGAGTTAAAAAAACTGTGGATAACATATCCTGTTATGCTGTGCGTCTGGGAGTGGAGCATAATGTTTATGCTCCCCATAATGATGTATTTAAATGAGTGCATTAGGGCAAGCACTACCTAGGCTGCACGCAAAAAGTACAAGGTGGAAAAACGAAGATAAAAATTTTGAATATCGGTGTGCAGACCACCCACTTTTGTTACGAAATGTATTCTTCAACATTCTCATCTTGAAGTTGCTTACATCTGAACAAATTGTACCTCTTGAGTAACTCACTTGGTTGTTCTATAAATGTTTTACTCAACCTGTTTACAGCTTCAGTATAAACATCCCAGTCATTAGGATCTTCAGAAGAGTTAACTCAGGTATATTGTCAAACACTTTTTGGCCGTCATGCCACAAGTGGCTAACTGCAGCAAGTGTCCTCTTAGCTGTAAACTTCTCGCCATCAATGGCAATAAGAAAATTCTCAAATGAATTAACCTAATCATTAAAAGGTACTTGTGGTTTGCCCGGAATTGCAAGAAATGGGGTTGATTGCACAAACTACTGTGAGCTTGCCATTATGTAGAAAGAGCCAAACAGTATTTTATAAACCTCCTTAAAAACAAAGAACCAACCCAAAATAGCAATGGCTGAGGTGAATGTCCTTTAACTATTGCTGCCACAAATGCTCCTTGTATAATATGAGGATCGTTTGGAAAATTAATGAATTAAGCGCTCTGACACCTTCGGGTAAATTCCACGCTATATAAAAACGCATACAATAAAAAATAATAAATTGAAGATGAGACCAATCCAAGATGGATGAACCACGTTGCGTGATGCTGCCTAGCAGTCATGTGACCGTCATGTTATTCTAAAGGCCAATCGAATCCTGTAGTGTTAAAACACGCCCTTGGTACGTCACGTATTTATCATTCCACATACTATATCCAACCTCAACACTGTGACAAAGCGTCACCCTTCAATAAGACAACCTAAACAGCGACTACAAAACTCGAAATGATTGTGGAGTAATGAGGCTACCGCCTCGGTATCCAAAAACTCACCACTGTCTGTAGGCATCTGACAGACGAAAACAAGACTCAGCGCGGACTCATGCGAAGGGTGTTGAGTAGAATAGCTCCAATTTTTAAGTGTTCCCAAAGCGCACAGCAGGCTCCCGTGCAAGCAGGATCAGACAAGAAAAAAAAAATATATATATATATATATATAATCCTTAAAATCAACCCGGTGGTGAGCTCCTCCCAAGTCTTCCTTATCGCCAAATGTAATGGATGAAATAAACCATTAAACTTGTTGTTTTTATGTAAGTTAAGTTTATTAGGAGACGCCCACGTCAAGAGACTCCTCATCCTGTTGATTCCAGCAGCAACTGCAGAGCAGAGGAGTTTGGAACACACAAGCGAGAGTGCTTACAAGGACGCAAGGTCACACAAAAGCAACATGTACAATACCTTCAAGGAATAATAATTCCAAGAACCAAAGCAGTTAGTAAACATTCATGCAGGACTACAAAAATGCATTAAAAATACACCATTAGGGGAGGAGCCAAGCAGCGAACAAAGATGGCCGCATAAGCTCCCGGCTCCGCCGACCTCCGTCTGTTGCTTGATGATCCTGCCAGAACTCCTGATTTCACGCCCGACCTCCGTACGGATCAACTATTACTGAAACTAGCGCTGTGGTCCCGAGAACTTTACCACCCTGACTGACGGAGTTTTGTCGTGTGGAAGATCTCGGCCTAACTTCTCCTGTGAGCCGGGACCTCGAGTACTGGCCCTGCCGGGTTACAGTTCGACAACAACGGCCGTGGGACCCAGACAGGGTCCGGTCGCTTGACTTGAAGAGTATCCTGTCCCTAGTCTGGTGGAGTGCCTTCGGTTCGGTACACACTGCGGAGGTGTATATATCCTGTAAGTGGCTGTGAGGTCGGGGGTCCCTGTCCCGTCGGCTGGCGCCCACGCTGGGTTGGAGCCCCCGCCCGAGATGCCCTATCACTGCTTGAAAATGCACCTTCAGTCCCCCCCTTCCCTGCTCACGTTTCTGTCCCCGGAGCAACTGTATACTCCGAGGGACACACAGATGGCTGGAATCGAGCAAGTGGAGGCGGTGCGGGGTAACAGCGAGCCGTCCTTGAGAACCGTAATGGCCGCCATTGGGGAGCTTCAATCATACACGGATGCCATTTTCTACAATACGATCGCTGGCCACATCGTAACTGAACGATCGTGTACGGACCCTGATCTGTCTGGAGACTTTGGGCTAGCAGTTTTTCCCACGCTACCCGCGGAACCGGATGATCGTGACCCCACTTATGACAAAGCCTCGACACCATTGCCCAGACCACAGAGTGCTAGCGGACTTGTTGATCTGGAGAAATGCCCGCCAATATCGACGCAACCGTCTAATGTGGTGTTCAGGGAACTGCCCCTCCCTGGGACTACTGATAACAAGACTCGACGGATGCTGATCTCGTTTTTCGCCCGTTCTTCATGGCGGTGGAGATCGGGATACTCGAACATTTGGCTGACGAAGGCGAGTGTCATGGCGGCGGATGACTGCGGAGGACTGGGGAGTTTGTTCGGACTCATAATACCGGTTCATGAACTGCCTAGGACTTTGGCTTCTCCTGGAGTTGTGATGGTACCGTTTGATAGACTCCGTACGAAAAATCGCAGGGGTCAAGGGTGAGACTGTTGGCCTGGTTTTGATTTAAGGGGTGTGTGAAGGACGAGGGATCCGCCATTTTATTGATAGCGGGAGGTGGGACGGTGTCAGACGTCTTCCCTGTGTGATATTGTTCATAACTTTATTGAGTGTTGGCTGGATTCAAGACTAGGGTTGTGCGTTTCAGACGGGGAGTAGTTAGAACGGGGGCATGTGTGATATTCTTCTCCTCCTCTACTTTTCTTTTCTTTTCCTTTCTTTTATAACTCTATATTCTTACTATATTTCGGGTTTTGGATACTGGGCGACAGGCACGCTACTAGGGGGGGTAGGCCGTAGCCATCTGCAGGGGTGCAGGGTGGGGGGCTGGGGGGAGGGGTTTTATTATTTTTCTGTTCTTTGTTTCTATGGCCTTTTTTCTTCTCGTTTTTCTGGCTTTCCTTTTACTTTCTCTTTTTTCTGGGATTGGGATCAGTGAATCTGGTTAATTTTTTGGAATCTCATGGATATGTCGTAACCCGTGCCTCTACATTTACTGTGTCATCGACATCAATGGGCGGGCGCTTGCCTGGTGAACATAGTGACGTATGCATGCTTATATTGATTCGCTGGTTTAATTGATTTTGTTTACAGTGTTGGACTCGCTTATTTGACCCGCTCATTCGATGATTATGTTCTAAAATTTGGCGCCTGATCCCTCCCCCTTTCTTTCCTATTTCTCTACTTCATATGTGAATTTCATTCGTCATATTCGAACCTATCCTGATTTTAAAACATAAATTAAACCTCATGTATCCGGTACTATGATCAGTGTGTGCCGAAAAGTTTGTGCTTCTATTGTGCTGCCGTGCCTCCGGGATGTTCAGCTGAATAGCTGTGTACACTTTTTGCATAAATAAAAGTTTTCCAAAAAAAAAAAAAAAAAAAAAAACACCATTAGCTTTTAAGGCCACCCGCTCAGGGAAAGCTCCGGGTCCAGATGGGTTTCCCATTCTTTTTTATAAGACCTTTCTCCCATCTTTAGTATCTCGTCTCAAGGATGTCTTCAATGATTTTGTCTCATCAGGTTCGGTTTCCGGCTCTGCAGCTGAGGCTACTATCGTAGTAATTCCTAAAGAGGGTAAGGATCATTTGGAGCCTAAAACTTTTCGCCCTATATCTCTTCTAAATATGGAAGCAAAAAGTTTCGCCAAGATCTTGGCCAAACATCTAGAACCACATATTCCTTCGCTTATTCATCCATCGCAGACTGGCTTTGTTAAGGGCAGGTTGGCCAGGGATAATATCCGGACTTTTTGCCACATCCTGGGGAAAGCAACGTTTTCTAACCTACCTGCGGCAGCTACTGCCCTCGACGCCGAAAAGGCTTTTGACAAGGTCTCTTGTCTTTTTTTACATGCAGTGCTTCGATCTCATAATCTTGGATATTCTTTTGTCAATATGGTGATGTCTTTGTACGCACAACCTAGGGCACATATCAGAGTCAATTGAGCTACGGCTCAAGTGACATTGCAGCTTCATGATTTCCACTAGCAACCTCCAGGGAGAGTCTCTAGCTTGCCAAATCTGGGCTGGCGAATTGCGCACTGCAGTCTTTCTCCTTCTAGAAGACCCACCACGCCTGGGTCAAACACTGCACATCACATCTCCTCAACAGTTGGTCCTCATACAGAGTTGGTAGGTTATTTCCCTTTCTCAACATACAGGCAGGCTTCTAGGTGCTTCAGGATAGGTGAACAACTCTTTGGCAACAGGTGTTCACACGTGATACATTTTTAATTCTGGAAAAGTGGCTGTCAAGCAGACAACAGTTCAGGTTGCACAGGAGTCATCTGAGAACCTTGCAGAACACTTCCTATCTTGGTCATAGGAAACCTGGAAATGGACAAACAAGTGGGTCCGTGGATCCAACTTCTAAATTGTAAAAGCAGACAGGAGGTGTGGATCCACTGCCTGCACTTTCAGAACCAATTTGAGGTGGTTCTCCTTTCAAGAGATCTCTTCAGGCAGCTCTACAGGCTCAGCCTATGCATGCATGTATGATGAGGGCATGGATAGGCTTCCCCATGGACACAGGACGTGTTTAGAACCTCACTCCTTTCAATGGATAGGTCTAGGTTTTGTGTGCACTGTGAGAAGTTGGCCTGGTATATGATGTCCACTATTCTAGTGGGCACCTTGCACCAGTCCAAATGACCCTTATTGATGGCAGGTTGTAAAGTCAACCTTTTAGAAAGCTATCCTAATGGTAGCTATGGGGAGCAGCCTTCAGGCTAAGACTTAGAGGCAAGTTAAGCAGGTTGTTTTACCAATTATAATCTCTTGAATGACCAAATGAAAGCACACCACATAAGGTATATATTAAAGATATATGTATTTAATCTAAACACAACCCCTATGGTCTCTTTATGAGGTCAGAGGTAAAAGTACAATACAAGGAACTTAATTAGCATACGATAAGTTGCACAGTATACGTTAGGCCCTAGGGACCTCACAAACCATATACTAAAATAGTGTTATAAGAGCCACGTGAGGGTTAGAAAGCATGCCTAGGGCCTGTAGAACCGCTGAGGCTGCCTGGAACCACCCAAGGTTAGGATGCAGGAGGCCCACGGGGAACGCGTGCAGTGTCTAAACACAGCCGCGGATCACCATTAACTTTCTATGGAGAACGAACAAGTTACAATTTTAAAGATTAAGGGCACCTAGAGGTGAACTACAATGGAGCCCTTTTAGACTTAGAGACACCGCGAGTACTCACTCGAGTTACCTCATCCATGGAAGCCGGGTGCATAGGTGTCTTTTGATGTCGAGTTTCGTCGTCGATTCTAATGGAGAGCTGCGAAGAAATGTTGCAGGCGACAATAGGAAAAGTGTCCGGGTGGATCCAGTATCCATTTCTGAAAAATGTGGCAGAATAATTTACTTAGTAGATGTCTTTAAAAATATGGTAATACATGTACTCATGGAATTGATAAAACTAGCTTTGTATTATCTATTATTAAAAATAATAAGCTGAAGTGTTTATATTTCTCTGCTAGGTACAGCAAGATTATCAAATTTATTATGGATCAAAATCAACAAGACCTTTGAAGTCACTTTTGAAATTTCAAACACTCTGATAGAGGACTTAAATGTACCTTTTGTGGACAGCACAAATGAAGAAGAACCTATTGGTGCAGGAGATATAACCTGTGATTTTTGTGAGGAAAGTTTGGACATTGAATTTATAGATGCATTAGATGATGTTGAATTTAATATGTTAAGTTCGGAAGTAGATGAAGATATTACTGAAATTTCAGATGACATCATGCTGGATGTTCTTTTACAATATGAAATGTCAGAAAAATAAATTTATGATTAAAAATTAAAAATGATTTCAGAGAGTTTTCTTGTACAATTATAATCTTTGAACTAGTAGCCAAGTTTTTGTGGTATAAACTGAGTCTTACAGCATAGTTTTTATTTCCAGGTGTATATTGTTTGACTTTTAGCAAAGTCTCTGTGATTGTTGATTTCCTATTATACAAAGGTATTCAAGAGAAAGTGTGTTTGTATGCACTGTGCTAAAAAATGAGACTATTTGTGATCTTAGACATATGACAGTATGCCTTGCAATTCAGTAAAATGATTACTACAGTGAAAGAGAGTCTTGCTGGGAGTGCTGTTTCAGAGTTTAGGACAGTGCAGTGGTGTTCAGGGAGTGTAGAGGGTCAAGGTGAGATTGAGAATGTAGAAATGAGAATTCACTGAAATGATTACTTCATGCAACAAAGACAGTTGCTATGCAATTTCAACATCACACCCAGGATTTTTATTACACAGCTTGGAGACTATTTCGGTATTCAGAGGCCTGGCACACATGCTGCTTTTGACTTTCTAGCACTAATTGTCCTAAGGCCTGACTCATTCCATGAGTACATGTATTCCCATATGTTTAAACACACCAACTAAGTAAATTATTCTGCCACATTTTTTTTAAATGAATTCTGACTCACGGTGTGATCTTAGACACATGACAGTATCCCTTGCAATTCAGTATAATGATTACTACAGTGAAAAGGAGTTTTGCTGGAAGTGCTGTTTCAGGTTTTGGGACAGTGCAGTAGTGTTGAAAGAGTTTAGCAGCTTTTGATAGGGATGGTGTTTCAGGGTTTAGGATAGTGCAGTGCTGTTCTGGTAGTATAAGGGGTCAAGGTGGGACTAAGAATATATAAATTAAAATACACTAAAATGATTACTACATGCTACAGAGAGAGTTGCTATGGCATTTCAACAGCACACATAGGATCTCTATTACACAACATGGAGACTATTTGGGAATTTAGAGGCCTTATACACATGCTGCATTGATTTTTATAGTTCTACATGTCCTAAAGTGTGACTCACTGCATAAGTACATGTATTCCTATATTTTTAAACATAGCAAGTAAGAAACCTTTTCTGCCACAATTATCTGAAATGAATACTAACTCACAGTGTGACCTTAGACACATGACAGTATCCCTTAAAATTCTGTAAAATTATTACTACAGTGAAAGGGGTTCTTGGTGATAGTGCAGTTTCAGGGTTTAGGGCAGTGCAGTGGTGTTTGAACTTTATAAGAGTTCAGCAGGTTTTGCTAGGGATGGTGCATCAGGGTTTAAGACAGTGCAGTGCCGTTCAGGCAGTGTAGGGGGTCAAGGTGGGACTGAGAATGTAGAAATGAAATTCACTGAAATGATTACTACATGCTACAGAGAGAGTTGCTATGGCATTTCTACAGTACACTCAGGATCATTATTACATGTAGTACATGAACACCACTGCACTGTCCTAAATCCTGAAATACCATCCCTAGCAAAACCTGCTAAACTCTTTCAATACTAGTGCTTCCTTCGTGAATTATACACTGGAACAACAGGAAAAGTTAGATTTGGGACCAAAGGACAACTCACAGAAAGTTTTAGGGTGGAAAAGGGGGTCAGACAGGGATGTGTGCTGGCCCCCTTTTTATTCACCCTGTATACAAATGGGCTTGAG
This sequence comes from Lissotriton helveticus, assembly GCF_964261635.1. NCBI lineage: Eukaryota > Metazoa > Chordata > Amphibia > Caudata > Salamandridae > Lissotriton > Lissotriton helveticus. Next base: position 438,452,619 of record NC_136068.1, read on the forward strand.
GCCGCTATGTTAGAAGGAAGTAAAGATCTCCCCTCAATTGGTCTTCGGCAGATACCTGCTCTGTTATATGCCGACGACGCGGTCATCCTAGCTAGAACTCCTGTTGAGTTGCAGCGAGCACTAGATAGATACTGTGCCTTCATGTTGAGTCTAAATCTGACCCTGAACATAAAAAAAAACTTTTACCATGCATGCGGGGAAAAAAATGTAAAGACTAGAGGACTATTTGTTAAAGGCGAAGTACTGGACAGAACCGCAACATACCCATACCTGGGAATTGTCATCGATGAAAAATTTAAGTGGAAGGCAGCGATTAATGCAAGGAAACTGGCTTTTCTAAGAGCAACTACAGCATTAAAATCGTTCGCACAAAGATTGGGTCAGAGACCACCATTAGAAATGCTAAAAATATTTAACGCAAAATGTGTTAGTACCGCCACGTACGGGGCTGGGATATGGGGCCTTGCGAATGTGGACGAACTGCAAAAAATAGAAAACTCTTTTGTAAGATATCTACTTGGAGTACCAAAGAGTTCCTCCACATATGCCTGCCACTTAGAGTTGGGCATAGACTATCTATCAGACACCATAAAAACCCAGCCAGTAATGCTGTGGCGCTGAATTTGGGTAACTGAACAATGCCATCTAACAAGATCAATTGTACAAGACATCCAGACACTTGATCATTGTGGAAGGATAAAATGGTTAGCATATGTCAAAGCCCTATTAACAGACTTGGGGTATGAAAAGTTTTTTACAGAGCCATTATCCATAAATGAGATCTCAAAGGCGGATCTAAAAAAAGCATGCTTGGCACACTTGCGCCAGGTACGCCTGCTAAAAGAGATAGAGAAACCCTCTGTTCAACAGGGCTTATTAGTACAGACTGTGTTCTCCATAGAACCTTATTTGATGTACAGATTAACTCAATTTGAAAAATTGTTGCTGACACGTTTTAGACTTAATATTTTTCATTTAATGGTCTTTTTTCCCACTCAAAATGAATGGTCATCAAAATCAATCCCATGCCCTTGTGACTCTATTTCGAAACAGTCGACCAGACATACAACACTCTTTTGTAAATTTTATATAGCACCACGGAGGCGCTGGCTACTGCCCATACTAAAAAACTGGGGCATGCGCCAATGCCGTCCAGCTTATTTGGCGCTTCAGTACCTCGAAGACGAAATAATAGCAAAAGCAATGGCGTGCTTTCTTAAATTCTGTATTCGCCATCGTTTAAATCTTTAATAAAGATTAGTCTTTATATTTGCAGAATAGAGGTCCGATGAAGTTATCGTAAAAATTGCATGTTATGGTCATAACTTTATGAACTGTGACTTTTGTACAAATTGTTTTTCACTGTATAGTAATAACTAAATTTTAACATTTTTAACTGTTTTTATATATTGAGAAAATTGTATAAAATGTCTTTTATGAACTTTTATGGTAATTCTATAATTATGAAAAACCGAATAAAGTTGGTTTTGATTTGATTTGAATACTAACTCACAGTGTGACCTTAGACACATGACAGTATCCCTTAAAATTCAGTAAAATTATTACTACAGTGAAAGGGGTTCTTGGTGGTAGTGCAGTTTCAGGGTTTAGGGCAGTGCAGTGGTGTTTGAACATTATAAGAGTTTAGCAGGTTTTGCTAGGGATGGTGCATCAGGATTTAAGACAGTGCAGTGCCGTTCAGGCAGTGTAGGGGGTCAAGGTGGGACTGAGAATGTAGAAATGAAATTCACTGAAATGATTACTACATGCTACAGAGAGAGTTGCTATGGCATTTCCACAGTACACTCAGGATCATTATTACATGTAGTACATGAACACCACTGCACTGTCCTAAATCCTGAAATACCATCCCTAGCAAAACCTGCCAATCTCTTTCAATACTAGTGCACTGCTCTAAACTCTGAAACATAATTTTCAGCAAATGTCCCTATAATGTTCAAACACCACTGCACTGTCCTAAACCCTGAAACAGCACTCACTGCATGATCTACTACAGTGTCTGAAATTTGCTGTTGTGCCTTAAAATTACTTATGGAGTGAACCAGACTGAACAATATATAGTGCTTTTAATTACTATGTAGTATGCTAGTAGTGGTCTACAATTGTAAAAACAATTATTAAATATGTTTTTTTTCTTCACAACAGATTTTAATTATCTACAGAAAGAAAAAACAAGATGCCATCTAGAATTGAGAGAAGAAAAAGATATAAACAGGCTTACATTTCCAAGAAAAAAGAAGTACAAGATTTATCTAAAGAGCAATGTCTGGAAAAAACAAAGAAAGCTCCTAGTAAGTCAACAAAGGATTTTATAAGGGAAATTACTCTATTTAAAAAGACTGTGGACAATCAGGAAAAAAAGAAAAAATTGCTGTAACTACAAAAAAAACCTCTTTATAGTAATAGACGCATAAATCAATTTGTTGAGATTCGGAAGTGAATGTTTCATAACAGAGTTGTTGGAAATTTATTAAAAAATGTAAAGAATTGTAAAAGAAAAACAGCTTTTTATAGGAAAAAAAAACATATCCAGTCAATTGTGGAGAGAGCTTCTGAATTAAAAAAGAAACGTTTTGTTTTAGTAATCAGTAGGATTTGAACACTTGATAAGCCTTTCAATGTTATGAAGGTCAAAAGTAAGTGGAAAAGACTAATTAATAGAACTAATGTTTGTAATGTTTTTTTCTGGAGAATGGAAACATAGTTCAAGTTGTGAGCCGTTTTTTAATGAAGAGAGTTACTTTCAGAGTAATGATTTGTTGCATGCAGTTGACACCAGTGGTCGAGCTTATGAGGTTAAGAATGGTAGCCCGATTGAAAAAGAGAAAATTGTCCCTAGAAATGCAGAAGATGTGTTAGCTGATGAAGTTTTAGGGAGACGTGCTAAGGCTCCAGTGTACACTTGGAATTGTAGTAGTATTTGTAGTGTACGACAGGATTCAATTGATTTTTTTTTCAATTATTTACATAAGTAGAGTACGAAAAGTGTTAAACAGAAGATTAAGATGTTGCAAGAATTAGACCCCTGCAGAGTGGGAGAAAAAACGGGTTTGCAAGGTCATTCTTTGGCTTGTCTTTCTAAAAAACTATGTCAGAGTGTTTTTCACCATTTTAGGATGTTAGCAGTGCATCATACTGAAGTGAGGAAATTAGTGAGAAGGTTGTATTATGCAAAAAGTCCAGCACTTAAGCTAAAACAGTTAAACAGTGCTCTTTTGCATGGATCTGTGTTAGATGTGATCAACATTTGTGAAGAAATTGAGGTTAGTTACTTTGGTCCTGAAGAAGAAAGTGCAGAAACAGATACATTAATAGAAGGAAATATGGATGAAAATGAACAGAATTTTAGTACAGAAAATTTTGAGCAAGAAATTACAAGGTATAAGGTCATTTCAGGTGAAAGGCCAACCTTTTCTTGTATTTGTTATAGACGAATTCATTATAAAAATCAGACCAGGTTAGTTGATCTATATTTAAAAAGTGAAAAGGAGAATAATAATGAGTGGAAGGAATTTGCAACTTATTTCTTGGTAGAGAATTGTTTTGATTTGGGTTCTGATCAACGTATTTGTAAATATTGTTATAATAAATTAGATGAGAATAAGATGCCTGCTAGAGCTGTTCATAATAATCTTGAGTTGCTAAATATTCCTTCTGAACTGATGGATTTAAATACTTATGAGTCTATTCTCATTCAATGTGTGCATCCATTTCAGGCTATTGTTCGCATGGAGCCTAAGACAGGGAAATTGCCTCCTTCAGATTTACAGAGAGGATTAAAGGGAAGAGTTGTATATTTGCCTCTAAATTTAAAGAAAAGTACTGAAACAATTGGTGTAGAAAATGTGGAAGAGGAACCTCTAGTTATTCTAGTTAATGGTGTTCCTACGAAGAGTAAGAAAATCTGGCAAGAATTAGTGGATGTTAGGAAAGTGAAAAAGGCAACGTTGTATTTGGTAAAAGATAATCAATACTATAAAAATGTGTATGTAGGAGAAGAGGAAACAACTGTAGAAGAGGAGAGTGATTTGCCAACTGCACGAATTGAAAAAGTGGATGTGTCCAGAACTGAAGAAATTTAAGAACATTATAGTGTGCATCCACTTCACTCTAAAGAAGTGATGGGAAATACTATTGAGTTATTTCAAATGAAAGAAGCGAAAGGAAGTCCCATTAATATATGGGCAGAAAGCTTGGAAGCTTGTTGCTTCCCTCAGTTATTTCCAACAGGCATAGGTGGACGATATGATGAATGACCTGTGCAGATTCCTGCATCTGAATACCGGACTTCAAGATTATATGCAGAAGATCCAAGGTTTCGCCAATGTATTCCATATTTGTTTCATCTTCTGTTTGAGAGTGACTTGTCTGGACTGTCTTATGGAGTGAACCATATACTAAAAAGTGGAGTACATTTGCAAAATGTTTCGGCAAAGGACTTTATGGATAAAGTCCAACAGAAAGATACTGTTTTGGAATCTCACCTAATTAATCTCATGGCATGTCAGGGTGGTACTAATGAGTATTGGTACCGTTGTCATGGGGAATTGAAATGTATGCTAAGAAACTTAGGAACTCCTACATGGTTCCTTACTCTAAGGTGTGCAGAGTATGCTTGGGAAGATTTACTTCAATTTCTTCGAGAGGCAAATGCTAACATAGAAAATATAGAATACAAGACACCTGTAGAACTGTGCTCTTTGGATCCAGTTAATGTATGCCGGTATTTAAATCATAGATTTGAAGCTATGATGTCTTTTATCACAAACAAAAAAATCCTCCTCTTGGAGAGGCTCTGGATTTCTTTTGGAGAAACGAGTATCAAGCAAGAGGTGCTCCTCACATACATATGCTGCTATGGATCAAAGATGCCCCCAAATTTGGAACAGATTCAGATGACACAGTGATGAGTTTTATTGAACAATATTCTACATGTGCTGTACCCAAAAGTACAGTAGAAAAGAATTTAAGACATCAAGTCTTACGGTTTCAAACCCATCGTTGTGGAAAATACTGTTGTCAAAAGTACATATCTAAGGATAAGTTCTACACAAAATGTCGAGTTGCATTTCCACGTCCAGTATTATCAAAAGGAAGAGTGAACAATTTTATGTCATCTTTGCGACATACTGTCACAAGAAAATCACCGAAAAATACCTACAACTTAAAAAGAAATAAAGAGTCGAAATACATAAATGACTATAACCCAGACATTTTGTCCATGTGGAATGCTAACATGGATATTCAATATGTTGCAGACAACTCGATTGCTGTGGCTCGATATGTAACGTCTTACATTACTAAATCTGAAAAGACGGAACTAAAGGAAATGTGGGAAGAAATTTCTCATGAAAAGAGCCTAAGTAAGAAATTGTACAGCTACAGTTTGAAGATGTTGTCTCATCGAGAAATCGGAGCATATGAATGTTCAGATCGTTTATCATCTGCAAGTCTATACTCCAAATCAAGAACAATCATTTGGGTGAGTTTAGGTCTTGCAAGAACACGAAATCGAGTTTTGAAATCTGTACAAGAAATTGAGTATTTAGCAGAGAGAGAACCAGACAGTACAGATATTTAGAAGACAAATATGCTGGATACATACTATCCAAATAGAAGTAATCATCTTGAGAACGTTTGTCTCTATGAAGTACTGCAAAGCTATACTCTTAAGAAGAATATTACAGAAGATATCAATAAAGGAGTATATGCTGTGATTGAATCTGAAGGATGTTTAGTGAAACAAAGAAAAGGACATTTGATTAATCATCGAAAACTAAGTTGTGAAACTGCTGACAAAAGGGACTTTTACTATTTAGCTCTTTTGCAACTCTTTAAGCCATGGCGAACAGAACTGGAACTACTTGGAGATTTTGACAGTTAAGAAGATTCATTTAACGCAACTAAAAATACTATAGAATGTTTTGTTTTTACAAATTATCTGAAAATGTTGAACGACGAAATACAGCAAGAAGCTACAATTGCAGCAGAGATTGCTAGAGACAGTTCTCAAGACAGTCAAAGTTCTCCTTCGTTGAGTCAGGATCCAGTAGGAGAACCAATTATTCAAAATGAAGCAGCGACTGCCATGGATGAGGTGGAAACAGCAATGCAACAAGCTCAAGAGGATGTAATAAACTTAGAAGAATTGGAAAAACAACTAAATGCTGAGCAAAAACAAATATACGATCAAGTGACAGAAGATTGAGCATTGTTTATATCACGAGAAAAAAGAGTGCTCATGTACGTCATTTAAACCTGTCCGACTATACGTGAGTGGAGAAGCAGGAACTGGAAAAAGTTTTCTAATTAATGCAATTGCAACCTATCTACAGAAAAGAACTGAGTCGTCACTCTCTTGTGTTGTTACTGCACCAACTGGGTTGGCAGCACATAACATTAAAGGGATTACTTTACATCGTTCATTGATGCTGCCAGTAGAGCATGAAAATAAATTAGAATACCACAAGCTATCTGGAGAAGCTTGTTGTGAAGTTTCTAGAGTCTTGAAAAAAATGAAACTTCTCATTATTGATGAGGTAAGCATGGTATCAAATTTAATGCTTGCCTTTGTGCATTTAAGAATGCAACAAATCCTTAAAACATAGTATGATGTGTTATTTGGAGGCAAACACGTCATAGTTTTTGGAGATCTACTACAACTAACTCCTGTGAAAGGACAGCCAGTATTTAAAACAGTTACACATGAAGACACCAGAAAGTGCCTGGGAAGCATGGGAAATGTTAATATTTGGTCACATTTCGAATATTCAGAACTCATTACAAATATGCGACAGGCAAAGGACGCTGATTATAAAAGTATTCTTGAAGATATAAGAATTGGAAAAGTGAGTGAACACGGCAAAGAACCTTTACAGGCATGATTACTTACAAATTTGTTTCCAGACGAAAATATTCTCCCAGAGAATATATATAGAAAAATTGCAGAAAAGATATCAGTGATATGCGTGATGGCAACTCTGCAGGAATGTTCAATATTCAATGAAAAAATGCTAAAGTTAGAAAATCAAGAAATTTTCAAACTGGAAGCTATTGATAGAACAGAGCATGAAGGCGCTACTATTATTTTGTCCGAAAAGTTGAAGTCAAAATTGGATTCTTTAGAAAAATCAATATCTAAAACTGCTGGTTTAGAAAAGAATCTATATGCATGTATAAATTGTCGGATAATATTAGGACGTAATTTGCATGTGGAAAGAGGTTTAGTAAATGGAGCAATGGGTAATGTTGTTGATTTTGTGAATTATCCATATAGAGATGACATTGAATTTTTGAAAATCAAATTTGATGAAATTGAAGAAGAACAACAATTGAGTCGTTGTTCAGCTCAATTTTTGCTTGTAAAAGATTTATATGTCCGCCGAAAACAGTTTCCTGTTTGTTTGGCATATGCAGTGACTATTCATGAATATCAAGGTTTAAGTGTAGATAGTGCTTTGGTGAATATTGGAAGTACTGTGTTTAAAGAGGCTATGGCATATGTTGCTTTATCTTGAGTCAGAACTTTATCTGGATTATACCTGATTGATTTTGATGACACAAAGATTAGTGCAGATGTAAATTGTGTAAGAGAGTATAATAGGTTAAGAAGAGAACATGCCACCAATTTACCTCAATATCCAGTATTTGAAAAGCGTGTAGTAAGTTTAAAAAGAAGATATGAGAAAAATTGTAGCGAGGTTGCAGAGGAAAGAAAAAAACAAGATGAACCAGTGAAAGTAAGCAAAAAGAAAAAGGATTCTATTGAAGAGGTTGTTGGTTTCAGTTTGAAAACAGTTCTGGTGTCAACTGCTATGCTAATGTAGTGGTTAATGTTGTTTTTTTTCTTGAAACTTTACTACAGCAAATTGCTGAAAATCGGGACAAAAGATTTTGCTGTTTGTTGAATTCTGTGTTTGAAAAATGTAGTAGTCATAAAACTAAAATAGAAAGTGTTTCTGATATTCGAAATGTTTTAGACATATGTTCTGGTTTAAATCAATTTTCACAAAATATTCAGCAAGATTGTCAGGAATTTCTAATGTATATGCTTGTTGTATTGCAAGATGAAGGTATAGAAATTGAAAATCTTTTTGGCCTTTCTTATAAATGGCAACATGCCTGTGACAATTGTTCGTTTTCAAGTAGTACTGAAATAGACACTGAAAGATTTATATATTTGACTCTACCAGACTGCAAATCAGTGTCTTTTAGTAATCTAGTTAGAGAAGCAAATCAAAACATGGTCTGTACCCAATGTAACTCTCAAATGTTATCAGCATTATTTATACAAAGATATGGACAGTATGTAATTTTAATGCTGCAACGATGCAGACCTGATGGAAGAAAACTGACAACTTTAGTAAAATAAATTGTGGCTTCTCAACTATCAATATCAGGAAAAACTTTTGTAACTGTAGCAATTATTTTCCATAATGGTCCTTTTACAACATCAGGACATTACACAGCTTATTTAAAATGTACGAAAGGCTGGGCTCATTGTAATGATACTCAATTGATTTTTAAACAACGTTTGCCTTATGACTTACCAAATTCTTACCTAGTGTTTTTACAATTCAAATTTTAGGGAAAATAATTGGCCTCAGAAAATTACTGCTGTTAAGAAGGGTAGTCTGGTGTTGAAAACTACTTTGAGAGTGAGGGTGATGAGGTTCAAACAAGTCTTGTAGTTAACGTAGGGGCAGTGTAAGTGTATCAGATAGTGGGTGATGTCGCTATCACAGGAGATGTTGATCATCAGTGAGGCAGAGGTGTTTTAGATTTGTTGTAGTTGTTGGAGATGTTGCTGACATTTTTCATTCCTTTGTAGAGGTTTCTTTTAATGGTATACAGCTCCTTGCTAAGATAAAGGATGAGCAGAGTGTCATCGGCATACTAGATGATGTTGAGGTTCTGATAGCATGCTAGTTGTTTAAGGTTCTATGTACATGATAAATAGCATCGGGTGGAGGTATAACCATGGTTAGATGGTCCAAAAGATGTTGGTGCTTTGGTTCAGAAGGTTGGGAAACGGACGCTTAAGAGTACTATTAAGTAACTTCCAAACTAAGGATTTCACACATACTATTTGGCCATGAGGAAGGATGTGTGAAACAAAAAACGACTATTTTGGGTAAATGTTGTTAGCATATGTTTGTACATTACTTTATTTAGAGTGTATAAGAAAGAAGTAATAATGTTTTGTTACTTTGTGATTGTTGATGACATTACTTTCGTAAAAAATTGATGTTTGAAAAAGACATTTAAGATATGTTTTTTTCTAATTGTTACATTCTTAATGAAAATGTTGAATGTTTTTTTAAAGACAATCTTATTGATTGTATTTCTTTTTTGTCCGCTGTTATATGATGAGTACTATTGAACTCACTGTTTTCAGTGAAATTCAATTTATTCTGAGAACAGCAAAATAAAATAGAAAACGTATTGTACATATTATTTTGTACTGTGAAATATATATTATAACTCCCTCAGTCCCTTTCGCTCACTCCCTTTCCTTTATTCCCTCTTCACTCTCCTCTCCTCCATCCATCTCTAAGTCTCTTTCTCTGTCTCAGTCACTATAACTGACTTACTCCTTCACACTTCTTCACTCTCCCTCTGTTTGTGTCTCTCGCTGTCTCCCTCTCTCTCCACCACTCTTCCTTTTTTCCTCTATCTTTCCATAAATCCTTCTCTCTCACTTACTTCATTTTCCTTTTTCTTACTATGCTTCTTTTTCCATCACTCCCCTTCCCTCACTCTTATATCCCTTCTCTCACTGTCATTGCCCTTCACTCAATCTAAGTCGTCTTCCCCCACTTCATGTTCTCCTCTCTGTGCATCAGTCCCATTCCCTTTCTCCTTCTCTCACTCCCTCACCCCCCCTCAGTCTCTTTCACTCAGTCCATCCATCAATACCTTTCCCTTTTTCCCCTTTCCTTATTCCCTTTTGGTAACTCTCATTCCTTTAGTCTCTCACTCCCCTTCACTCCATTTCTCTCTCCCTCTCCCCCTCTGTCTCACTCAGTCTAACCCCTTCACTCCCTGACAGTTACTTGCTCACCCTCTCTTTCTCTGTCACTGTCTCCTTCTCTCTCTCTCTCTCCTCATCCTTCCTTTCTTTCCCTTTCTGTTTCCTTCACTCCTACTTCCTTTTGTATTATGAAATATATATTATAACTTAATTTGTTCTTGTCTTCCACAGATACTATATTTTTATTTTTAAAAAGTATTAATAACGTGTCATTATTTATAAGGTAAGTATGACAAACAAATAATACCTTTTCATCACTCTATTACTTCTCTTTCTCTCATTTCTTTCTTCACCCTCTCTCTTACTCACCTTCTTTTTCTTCATCTTACCCCCCTTTCCTCATTCTCCTTACTCCCCTTCATTCACCTTTACACTCCTTCTCTCACCATCAGTACTCCTCCTTCACCCTCACTCACCTTGTCCAACTCCCTCTTTCCCCTCTCTGTCCCTCACTTCTCTTTCCTATCTTCCTCCATCACTACCCTTGTCTTGCTGTATCGCTCAGTCTCTTTTCACTCTCCCCTTACTCTCTTTCCTTCACATCATCCCTCACTCTCTTTCACTCACTCCACTTCTCTCATTCTACCTCAATCTCTTTCTCTCCCTCCATCCGTCAGTCCCCTTCCCTTACTCCCCTTTCCTCATTCACTTTTGCTAACTCTCATTTTTTTAGTCCCTCACTCGCCTTCACTCCATTTCTCTCTCCCTCTCTCCCTCTGTCTCACTCAGTCTAACCGCTTCACTCCCTGTCAGTCACTCGTTCTTCCTCTCTTTTTCTTTTCCTCTCTCTCTCTTACTCACCCTTCCTCTCTTTCCCTTTCTGTTTACTTCACTCCTACTTTATCCCTCAGTCCCTTTTGCACTCTTTCAATCTCCTTCCTTTTCTGTCATTCCCCTTTCGTCACCCTCAAACCCTTTCTCTCATTGTTACTGCCTTTCACTCTTTCTCAGTATTTTTCCCTCACTCCCCTTACCTCACTCCCTTTCTTTCACTCCTCTTTTGTCACTGCCTCACTCCATCTCACTTACTTCCATTCGCTTATTCCTTCTATCACTTTTTTAACATCCATTTTTTTCTCCCTGTCTCCCTCTGTGTCACTCAGTCTCACTGGCTCACTCCTTTTCAGTTCCTTATTCTCCCTCTCCCTCTCTCTCACTCTGTCCCTCTCTCTCCCTTACCCTTATACTCATTTCCTGTCTCTTTCTATCACTCCTCTTCTCTTCCTCACTCACTTTCCCTGTCTCTTAATTTTCTTCCTTCTCCCTCACTCATCTTCCCTCTTCCTCATACTACTTCCCTAACTTTCACTGCTGTTCACTCACCGTCACTCCCTTTCTCCTTCTGCACTTCATCCTATCTATATTTTTCACCCCTTCACTTTCCCGCTCCCTTTTCCTCACTCCCCCTCACTCTGCTTCTCTCACTCCCCTTCCCTCAGTCTCTTTCTTTTACTCCTCTTTCCTCATTCCCTCACTCCATCTCACTTACTCCCCTTTGTTCACTCCCTCACTCACTTTTTGTCATCCTTGTTTCCCTCCCTGTCTACCTATGTCTCACTCACTCTAACTGCCTTACTTCTTCTTGGTTAACAGATAACAAAGAACCTCATTGCAGAAGTTGCATCGGAGATGGACATTGGCGAAAAGTGGCCGTATATTCAGAGCTGTCGATGAAGGAGATGCTCCTGCAGATGAAGTGCTGGGGACAGTAGCTGGAGGGTTCGCTGCAAGGGTTTGGATAGATGTCCTTGCATAGTTGTTAGGATATACATTTTTATGTGCCTAATCATTGTGTGTATACTAAAAGACTAGTGTTTCTTTTGGTCTCCTTTAGATATCACACTACCACAGATTTTGCAGGTGAACTTCGGTGCATTTATTTTCTTGTGCCCCTCTGGAAAGGTAAAAAAACTTCCAGATAAAGGACTCCTACGTCTTCTTACCATGTGGCTGCTCTTCAACAAACTCCACATCTGAGTCAGATGATGAAGTTCCTTTACTCCCCCACTCTCATTCACTCCATTTCTCTCTCCCTCTCTCCCTCTGTCTCACTCAGTGTAACCACTTTACTCCCTCTCAGTCAATCACTCTCCCTCTCTTTCTCTCTCACTCTATCTCTCTCTCTCTCCCTCACCCTTCCTGTCTTTCTCTTTCTGTTTACTTCACTCCTACTTTATCCCTCAGTCCCCTTTCCTCTCTCTTAATCTCCTTCCTTCTCTCTCATTCCCTTTCGTCACCCTCATACCCCTTTTCTCACTGTTACTGCCTTTCACTCACCCTCAGTACTTTTCCCTCAGTCACCTTCCCTCACTCCCCTTTCCTCACTGCCTCACTCTATCTCACTTATTCCGCTTTGCTTATTCCTTCCCTCACTTTTTTTTCATCCATGTTTATCTCCCTGTTTCCCTCTGTGTCACTCAGTCTCACTGGCTCACTCCTTCTCAGTTCCTTACTCTTCCTCTCCCTCTCTCTCACTCTGTCCCTCTCTCTCCCCTACCCGTAAACTCCTTTTTTCTCTCTTTCGATCAATCCTCTTCTATTTCTCACTTAGTTTCCCTGTCTCTTAATTTTCTTCCTTCTCCCTCACTCATCTTCCCTCTTCCTCATACTACTTCCCTAACTGTCACTGCTCTTCACTCACCGTCACTCCCTTTCTCCCTCTGCACTTCATCCTATCTGTACTTTTCACCACTTCACTTTCCCGCTCCCTTTTCCTCACTCCCCCTCACTCTGCTTCTCTCACTCCCCTTCCCTCACTCTCCTTCCTTTACTCCTCTTTCATCACACCCTCACTCCATCTCACTTACTCCCCTTCGTTTACTTCCTCAACCACTTTTTTTTCATCGTTGTTTCTCTCCCTGTCTACCTCTGTCTCACTCACTCTAACTGCTTTACTCCTTCTCAGTTAACAGATAACAAAGAATCTCATTGCAGAAGTTGCATCGGAGGTGGACTTTGGCGAAAAGTGGCCGAATATTCAGAGCAATCGATGAAGGAGATGCTCCTGCAGATGAAGTGCTGGGAACAGCAACTGGAGGGTTCGCTGCAAGGGTTTTGGTAGATGCCCTTGCATAGTTGTTAGAATGTACATTTTTTCATTTTTTACGTGCCTAATCAATGTGTGTATACTAAAAGACTAGTGTTTCTTTCGGTCTCCTCTAGATAGCACACTACCACAGATTTTGCAGGTGAACTTCGGTGCATTTACTTTCTTGTGCCCCTCTGGAAAGGTGAAAAACTTCCAGATAAAGGACTCCTTGGTCTTTTTACCACGTGGCTGCTCTTCAACAAACTCCACATCTGAGTCAGATGATGAATTTCCTTTACTCCCCCACTTTCCTTCACTCCATTTCTCTCTCCCTCTCTCCCTCTGTCTCACTCAGTGTAACCGCTTTACTCCATCTCAGTCACTCACTCTCCCTCTCTTTCTCTCTCACTCTATCTCTCTCTCTCTCTCCCTCACTCTTCTTGTTTTTCTCTTTCTGTTTCCTTCACTTCTACTTCATCCCTCAGTCCTCTTTCCTCTCTCTTAATTTCCTTCCTTCTCTCTCATTCCCTTTCGTCACCCTCATACCCCTTTTCTCACTGTTACTGCCTTTCACTCACCCTCAGTACTTTTCCCTCAGTCACCTTCCCTCACTACCCTTTCCTCACTGCCTCACTCCATCTCACTTACTCCCCTTCGCTTATTCCTTCCCTCACTTTTTTTCATCCATTTTTCTCTCCCTGTTTCCCTCTGTGTCACTCAGTCTCACTGGCTCACTCCATCTCAGTACCTTGCTCTCCCTCTCTCTCACTCTGTCCTTCTCTCTCCCTTACCCTTAACTCCTATCCTCTCTCTTTCTATCACTCCTCTTCTATTCCTTACTCACTTTCCCTGTGTCTTAATTTTTTCTTTCTCCCTCACTCATCTTTGCTCTTCCTCATACTACTTCCCTAACTGTCACTGTTGTTCACTCACCATCACTCCCTTTCTCCCTCTGCACTTCATTCTATCTCCTTGGTCTTCTTACCACGTGGCTGCTCTTCAACAAACTTCACATCTGAGTCAGATGATAAAGTTCCTTTACTCCCCCACTCTCATTAACTCCATTTCTCTCTCCCTCTCTCCCTCTGTCTCACTCAGTGTAACCGCCTTACTCCCTCTCAGTCACTCGCTCTCCCTCTCTTTCTCTCTCACTCTCTCTCTCTCCCTCACCCTTCCTGTCTCTCTCTTTCTTTTTCCTTCACTCCTACTTTATCCCTCAGTCCCCTTTCCTCTCTCTTAATCTCCTTCCTTCTCTCTCATTCCCCTTCCCTCACCCTCATACACCTTTCCTAAGTGTCATTCGCATTCACACACTGTCACTACCCTTCCCCACTCCACTTCCTCCTGTCTGTATTTTTCACCCTTTCACTTTCCCGTTCCCTTTTCCTCACTCCCCCTCGCTCTCCTTCTGTCACTCCATTCTTTACTCCCCTTCTCTCACTCCCCTTTTCTAAGTTACTCCATCCCCTCATTCCACTTCTCTCTCTCTCACTCCCCATCTCTCACTTTCCATTACCCCCCTTCCCTCACCCTCATACCCCTTCCCTCACCGTCACTCCACTTCTCTTACCTCCACTCCCTTCACTCTGCCCTACTGCTCCCTTTCCATCTCTTACTCCCCTTCTCTGTCTCTGTTCCATACTCCCCTTTTCTCACTTCTCGTCTCTCACTTTTCTTTCCTTACTGCCCTCCCCTTACTCTTTTTCTCCACTTACCTCACTCCCCTACCCTTAGTCCTCTTGTTTCAGTCACTCTTTGACTCCCCTTTCCTCACTCACCATACTACCCTTTCCTCACTCATTCCATCAATCTTTTCCTCCTTTTCACTCAGTCATTTCAGTCATTCATTTATACACTACACATTCATTCAGAAAAAGTATGACACAGTATATAAAAGATATAGCTCTTCTTTGAGAAATGAGGTTAGTTCTGAAAATAACTTTTTTTTCCTTTTTTTTGTATTTTTTTTTAGTTTTTAAACAATTTTATATATATATATATATATTTTAAAAGTAAACAGGTAACACAAAATTGTTCAACTGGAACAAAAATAATAAATGAAAAAAATTAACTGTGGTGGCATATGTGCTGTGTGTTCTTAAGATCAATTAAGTTCACACTTTGTTTGCCGTAACATAACATCTCTTTGCATACATTGCATGAAATATGCACTTTTGAAAAATTTGGCCGGATGTCCAGCACTCTTGATGATGGCGATGGTGTTGCCGAAGAGGTGCTGGGCGCAGCAGGTGGAAGATCGCTGGCCAGGGCTCTAGTAGACGCACGTGCATAATTAGTTGGGTGCACGTTCTTCACGTGTCGTATCATAGTATGGATACTGAAAGAGTATTTCTTCTTGGGGTTTCCCCTTGATAGCACACTCCCACATATTATATATTTCACCTTTGGAGCATTTACTTGTTTTACCCCTCAGGAAACAAAAAAAATTGCCAGATGAAGGAATTCTTGACTTTCCAGGCACGTGGCTCCTCTTCTACCACGACAATATCCGAATCAGGTGAGCTCTGTGGCTGCTGTGCTGCCATTTTGAAGTGAAGTAGCTGTAGCAAAGCAGAGATCCTTCTCTCAGGACACTGAAAGAGATAGTGAGGGAAGTGGGTGGGGTGTTTGACGATTCTGGAAAAGAAACTACTATGAACCAATCAAAAGTGTTATTTTCATGTCACATGACTTCACGTGCGCGCAACGTGCGCGCACGTTGCGCGACCGTTGCAAATAAATGAACTTTTACCCGATTTTCGTAAAAGCTTTTAAAAACGTGAAAAGGAGGCAGGGTAGAGACTCCCTGACCCCCTAGGCCTTCTCAGGGGTCCCTGAAGGACCCCAAAGGGCAAAAAAAAAAAAAATTAAAACATCGAGAGGTGCGCGCATGGTTCTCGCACCCTCGAGGCAGAACTGAGTCAAAAACAATAGTGGAGGGGCGTGGCCAAGATGGCGACCTAACCAGACGTGTCTCCCGCGGCTCCCTGGCCCTGTGCCCCATTCCGCCTCTTCCACTAGCCCGCAAATCCCCTACACTGCAGGCTTCTTGACCCCTGATCGGTGCTGCCTGGCGCTACCCCCTTAGCTCACCTGCGACCGGCGTGAAGCCCGCCGGAGCCCCGCTGGCCGAGTCGCGAGAACCTGCCGGGTGGAGTGGCGAAGCGGCAGGCTCGGGCTACAAGCAGCCGCACAGGTGGTGCGGAGACTGGCATCCTGCGCGGCTCCCGAGCTGCACCGTGGACCGGCGCTCGCTGAGGCTGGGACCCAAAGCAACCTAGTGGGTCCCGGTGGACTTTTGGACAGCGCTGTGGCCCCGAGGTGGCGGCGTACTGGTGCCACCGGCGGGCCATCTCAAAAATCGAGGTCCCGGCTCCGGGCCTGGTCCGCGTGGAGCGGTGAGCCCATACGTGACATCCTGCAGCGACGGAGGCCTGCTGCCATGGTCCCACAGCGAGCCTCTCCTGCTGTGGGCGAACATTAGCCTCTGCACCTCGCCAGCGCCTGGGAACCTGCCATCAGGGTGTTACGACCCGCGCGGGCGGCGCGCGGCCTGCGAGCCGTCCTTAAAATCGAGATCCCTGCTCCGGGCCAGGCTCACGTGGAGAGGTGGGCCCAGACACAGCACTCTACACTAGCGGAGCCCTGCTGCAACAGTCTCCATAGCGGGCATCTCCTGGCGCAGACGAACGCCGGCATCTACACCTCGCCAGCAACAAGGAGCCTGCCACCGGGGAGTTGAGGCCCGCGCAGGCAGCATGGACTGCCGTGAAACTCGAGGCCGCGGATTTGGGCCTAGAAGGGCCGGGCCGGCCCACCTACGGCGGCGCTGTGGACTGACGCCTGGTGCGGGTGCCGCGACTCCCCCGCCGGCCCCTGTCCCCTGGAGGCTACAACCCTGCATGTCAGGTGAGAGGGGGCATGGTGGGGATGGAGGGGCCCAGCCACCTGCCCCTTAGCACGACGACTGGGTGACACTACTTGCTGAGTGAGTACGGGGAAGTCGCCCTACAGCGTGGGAACCTCTTGGGGCGGCATACACCCTCCTAGCTCTGCCTGATTTTTACTGACCTGCCTGATTCCCTGGGTAGCGTCCAACCATCCCACCCCGCCCGACGGAGGACACCGCCCTAACTTGCCCCTTGGGGTTCCGTGGCAGAAACGTCATGGCCAACGTGGGGCGCAGGGCGGGCCGCACCATACCTGACATGCTGGCCAAAGGCGCTGTGAAGGGGGAGAAGACACAACCACCCCCCTCACCTACAACACCGGCCAATGCCCCTGCACAGGAGGATGGGGGGTCCCCTATCACAAAGGCCTTTTTGGAGTCGCTATTCAACGCCCTGCGCGATGACTTCCAGGCTTTGAAACAAGACCTGGCCGGGGAGCAGCGCGAACTGCGCTGAGATGTGGATGGCCTGGGGGAGAGGGTAGCTGCGGTGGAGGAAGCGGACCAAGCTCGCAGCGAAGAAGTAGAATTTCTACGGCAAGAGGTACTCCACCTCCGGGAACAGCAGGTGGACCTCCAGGCCCACGCGGAGGACCTCGAAAACCGCTCCCGGAGGAATAATATACGCGTCCGGGGAGTGCCATTGAAAGCCGAGGGAAACAGTGTTACTTGTTACTTGCAGGAACTCTTTAGGGAGATTCTCGGCAAACCTGCTCACTTTGATATCCACATAGATTGCGCGCATAGAGTGGGCTTGGCGCGGCGCGCACCTGCTCCCCCGCTGGACATCTTGGCCTATCTCCCTGACTTTCCCTTGAAGGAGCGAATCTTGAAAGTGGCCCGCCAGAAACAACCCCTCCGCTTTCAGGGTCACCCGGTGGCCTTGTTTCAGGACCTTTCGGCCATTACTCTACAGAAAAGGAGGACTTTCCGGGTGGTCACAGCATTTTTGCGAGATAAAGAGGTGCCCTACTCTTGGGGTTACCCATTTCGATTGATCTTTAAGTGGCAAGGGGCCCTACACCAGATGCGCTCGCTCCGAGACACCTGCGCCCTGTTGGGCATTGCCCTTGCAGAGGATGACATGCCCGGGGGAACTTCGCAGCGATGCTCACAGGAGGAGCCCTCACAGTCCTCGCAGGGCGGGTGGCAGCGAGTGCGAAGACAACGCCCTCCCAAGGCGGACCTCAGGCCTGACCCGGCGACCATGGCCCACGAACAGGCGGCGGCCATTCAAGAAGTGGTCAAAGACACATCAAGTCCTCACTGACACATTGAAATTTGGGGATTTGCCTTCATCGCATTGCATTTGATTGGCGGGGGGATGGGCGGGGGCGCCGGGGCCGCTGCTGCTACACTCCTACACGTTGGAACTCTGCGGGTCTGGACTACGTTCTGATAGACCTGGGACTATGGTTTGCTATTGGGGTTGCTTCGTTTGGTTAGGGAGGGGGATTGGGGGGGCTGGGATGGGGGGTGGCGGGTTGCAGGAGTTGGGGTTTGAAAGTGGTATGAGGGCGGGGGTGGAGGGGGTCCTCAGTTTGGGTTGGGTTGGGGGTGGGTGGGGGGGGATTGTGGGAGGGAACCAGTGTGCCAGGGGGGTCCAACAAGGTGGCTCAGTCGCCCTCCACTTACATCCCACTCTATGATGTTGTCATCCTCATATAACGCCTTCTCCCCACTCAACTTGCAATTACTACGAAGGTATTAACCCTTAATGTGAAAGGCTTGAACAATCCCATTAAGCGGAGAGCTGTGATCTCATATTTAGAAAACTCAGGGGCTGAGATTTGTTTGCTACAAGAGACCCATTTACTTGCCAGGGATTGGCATAGGATGCGCTCCCGCGCCTTCCCCCAGCAGTTTTTCTCCTCTCTCCCAGTGAAGAAGGCGGGGGTAGCCTTTCTGGTGTCTAGGCGTTTTCAGGGACAGGTGGGGGACAAAATGTGGGAAATTAGGGGCAGGCTCCTCGCATATAGCTTCCTGATAGGTGGCCAGCATCTGACGATTGGTTCCCTATACACACCGAACGCGGGGCAAGAATCTTTTCTGAAAGGCGCCATTTCCGAGACGCTCCAATCCCCTAACTCGTCCCTGCTTCTAGGGGGGGACTTCAATCTGGTGATGGATACTAATATGGATAGATCTGGGAATAGATACGGGGACACGGGCACCCTCTCCGCCTCGGGCAAAGCTTGGTTACAAGAACGCGGTCTGATGGACTTCTGGAGAGCCAAACATTCTGGGGCGTCCCAATTCACCTTCTACTCACACGTACACCGTACCTATGCCAGGCTCAACCATTTCCTTGGCTCCTCTGATTTATCCACTACCCTTACTGATGTCTGCATTGTACCAGCGGCCCTCTCTGACCATGACGCAGTTGAGCTACTACTCGAGATTCCCAAACACAGCCGCCCCCCTGGGTCATGGAGGCTGCGTGAAACTCTCCTGCAGTGCCCAGAGGTCACTAAGCAACTTCACAAGTGCATTACTGATTATTTAGCCATTAATGATACACCCGAGACGTCGGTCTCAGCCCTGTGGGGGGCCCTGAAGTCGGTGGCCCGGGGTGAACTCATCGCGATAGCGGCGGCGGAGGCTAAGACTCGCACAGCGAAAAGAGAAGAACTCACCGCCCAAGTTTCTGAGCTTGAGAGGGTTCATAGTCGCACCGGGGCTCCACGGATGTGGAAGCAACTGAAAGCTGTTAGGGCCCAACTGGCCAGCCTAGACACAGACAGGGTGGAGTTCGCTGCTCTCCGTCTTCGCCACACCTATTATGTTGGGGGAGACAAGACCGGCCGCCTCCTTGCCAGCACGCTGAAAGCAAAGACCCATCGCTCAAAGATCTTACACCTCAAGGATGGGAACGGCGTGGACATCAAGGGGGAGACACAGGTCGCCAAGGCGTTTCTGGACTTCTATGCCTCCTTATACAGTGCCGACACTGTTTCGGGCATAGACATTGATGCCTACTTGGAGACTACGGAGATCACCGCGCTCTCCTTGGCGAGCGAAGATGCCTTGGAGGCTCCCATCCGATTGGATGAGGTAGTAGCAGCTAAATCTCGCCTCCGCCCCCTCAAATCCCCGGGACCAGACGGCTTCTCCGCCGGTTTTTATAAAACCTTCAGCCCACTTCTAGCTCCGGTCCTCACTCGGCTTTTCAACTCTTTCAACGGCCCGGGATCCATCCCTCCGGATAAGTTGGAGGCTGAGATCGTAGTGCTGCCTAAACCTGTCAAAGATCCCACACACTGCTCGGCATTTCACAGTTTTTCCCTCCTCAATCTAGACCTGACGCTTTTTAAAGGTGTGCTGGCCGTCCGCCTTGGGCCATACTTGCGCAGGATTCTAGAGCCCGACCAATCGGGCTTCGTCCCGAACCGCCAATGTAGCGATAACACTAAGCGGATCCTCTACCTTGTCGACAAGGCCCACTTCCAACACTCAGACTCGGCTCTGTTGGCTATTGACGCTGAAAAAGCGTTTGACCGGGTCGATTGGACCTTTTTACAGTGCATCTTGGCCCGCTCCCGGCTGCGGGACCGCTTTCAATCTTGGATTGCGAGTTGTTATCACCATCCCCTAGCTCGGGTTTACCTGGGCGGCTTACGCTCGAGTCCCTTCGAGATCCAACGAGGTACGAGGCAGGGGTGCCCCCTCTCGCCTCTTTTATTTGCTCTATATGTAGAGCCACTAGCACAAAGGATTTGCGATAACCCCAACATACACGGCATTACCTTCGGCGGGGAGCCACAAACGATTGGCCTATACGCCGATGATATCATAGCCGCTCTCGACCGTCCGGAGCATTCAATTCCTGCGTTTTTTAACAAATTAGGATCCTTTAGTGCCATATCCGGCTTCAAAATAAACAGGAGGAAATCGCTGATACTGCCCTTGGGCAAAAAGGCATGCTCTCTCGCGCACGCGCCGACGTATGGAGGAGGCTTGCAGACGACAACACAGCTTCCATACTTGGGTATCACCCTCACCTCCTCCACGGAATCGACGGTTACCCTCAACTACACGACTCTCACATCCCAGATTCGAGCCGACCTTGCGCGGTGGTCCAGGCAACCGCTCTCCTTGTTGGGGCGGGTGGCGGCAGTGAAGATGTCAGCCCTGCCCAAAATCTTGTACATCTTCCAGACCATTCCGGTGTTGCCCCCAGCTGGCACTATCACAAATTTACAGGCTGCCTTTCACCACTTCATCTGGGGGGGAAACGCCTGCGCTTACACAAACAACTGGCGTACAGGGGCATTGATGAGGGAGGTCTCGGGATCCCCAACCTCCAGCAATACTTTCAGACCTCCCAACTCCGCTACTTGGTGGAGTGGTATAGACCAGAATCTGAAAAGCGATGGCTGTTCCAAGATAGGGCGATGGCCCAGACATCCCTTTGGAAGATTCCGTTCCTTCATCGGCATAACAGACCGCGGTACCTTCAGAGGTCACCCATTACCCGCACCATCTTGCGTGTCTGGGATACAGTTGCCGTTAAAAGGGGCCTGACTACTTTTCCCTCCCCACTCACTCCCCTCCTCGACAACCCGGAGTTCCCACCGGGCACTGACCTCCATGCCTTCTCCCAGTGGCGCGGTACGAGTTGCAGATCAGCGGGTCATCTTTTCGATCTCCAAGGCTTTCTTTCTCTCTCCGACCTGACACAGGGATATGATGTTGTCTCCCCCCATTTTTTCCAATACTTTCAACCCGGATTATGCTCCCCTGGTTGGCAGAAGTATGACAGCTTTTGAGAAGTGGCTAGTGACGAAGGAATCAGACAAACGCCTCATTTCAGAACTCTATAAAATGCTTACACCCCCCCTAACACCGGGTCAGGCGGCAGGCCAGAGGCGTTGGGAAGGGGAGCTGGGGAGGACCCTGACCGACCGGGAATGGAGCTACATATATTATAGGGCTTCCCACACCACACACAACACCGCAGGCAGGGAGGCGGCAGTGAAATTGGCACAATACTGGCACCTTTCCCCCGTTCGGCTCCACAGAGGGAACCCAGCTCGCAGCACGCTCTGCTGGGGAGGCTAAGGGGAGCGGGGTACCATGACTCATCTCCTCTGGGAATGTCGAGAAGTTAGGGATTATTGGAAAGCAGTCTTAGATGACATAGACAAATCATTCGACACTGACATCCCGAGATTCCCTGCTTATACCATCCTAGGCCTTCCCAATGCAATTACCTTCCCCCTGAAATCAATCCGCGGACGGCAAATGGGGATTGCCATGCAATCTGCATCACAACATGTTTTGTCACTCTGGGGATCGACTACCAGAACCACCCACACGGGATGCCTACATAAAATCTGGTTTACACTGGGTATGGAGCGCATTCAGGCTACACTCACACACTCAACGGCCACGTTCCGGAAGGTCTGGTTACCATTACTGTCCCTCCTCTCAACTGAATTCAACGAAATCACATGCCCCAGGTATCTCCGCTTATTACGCCTTACAGAGATTCTACATGACCCTCCATGTTCCCGTGAGGAGAAATGCTAAACGAAATATAGACGACTTGATGATTGCTTTGCTAGTATGGCACACTGGTGGGGGTGAGGGGGCTTGGGGGGGGAGGGGGTTCCGGGTTTCTGTGTTTGAAGTTTTGCCTTTTTATCAGGCTTAGCATCTCTGGATTTTGCATCGCACTCATGGTATGGCACATGTACCTTGCCCACAATCTGACTTGTGGAGAAGACATGAGTGTCTGTCTCGACAGCTTTCTATGCATGATGCCTTCCTATTGCACTGTATTGCCTGTCTTTGTTCCTGAAATCAATAAAACAAATTTGAAATTAAAAACAATAGTGGAGAATGTGAAAAGGGGGCAGGGTAGAGACTCCATGACCCCCTAGGCCTTTTCAGTGGGTCCCTGAAGGACCCCGAAGGGCAAAAAACACATTTTTTTTAAAAATTAAAAAATCACGAGGTGCGCACACGCGCACGTCAAAAAAACAACAACAAAAAAAGTAATTAAATAACTAGTTTGAGTATTTAGCTGTTGTGTTATATTTATATTCGTATAAAAAAACATAGTTTTCACACACATCATAATTAGGAATTAGCATTTAAAAAACCTTGCAAATTCACTGAAAAAACCATAGGTTTCAGGCCTGATATAGTTAGGAATTAGCATTTAAAAAACCTTGCAAATTCACTGAAAAAAATTTAGGTTTCAGGCCTGATATAGTTAGGAATTAGCATTTAAAAAACCTTTGAAATTCAGTGAAAAAAACCATAGGTTTCAGGCCTGATATAGTTAGGAATTAGCATTTAAAAAACCTTAGAAATTCCACTCATACAAAACCATTGCAATTCCTCCGATATAGTTAGTTGTACTAACTATATCTCGCGCGCCCGCAATCCACTGCTGATGATGTCACATATTACATCATTCATGACATGGTCAGTGACATCACTGATCACATCTCAAAGGACATCACTGATGACATCATCCACGTGACGATACACCTCATCATACACTAGTATAACCTTTCGTCACTCACTGTAAAATACAGAGTAACATATTTAAATCCATTGACACACCGATACAAGTTTCTAAAAAAAACACTCAGTGATTCCTAGATCTATACACACATCTAATCACTTACCTACAGATTCACTCATACATGCAGTCAATGATCAATAGAACACTATCAAATATACTTATACACCTATATCGACATTACACACCAGCACACATCCTATTCACTTATAAAGTCATCCTATTCACTTATGCAAACAAAGGATCATACTTACATTTACTTAGCTATACACTTATACAAACACCACTTTATCTATTCATATAGATTTTATTTTTTTTTATGTTTGAAAGCTTTATTAGAGAAAAAATAAGTAGTACAATAAGGTGATATCAGCAAATATGAGAAAAAACCATAAACTGGGACAAGGTAAATAGAAGCAGCCAATATCACAATGGAAAAACAAAGCATTTTAGGTTATGGGGAGGGAAGGAGGGAGGGGAAGGGAGGAGAAAAGAAAAGCAAAAACATGGTATCATATCGTAGAAGATGGGTAAGCAATAATAAGAAATACAGTAAATGGCATTCAAAAGTACAGTAAAAAACCAACATATGAGTAATTGCATGAATGAGAAAGAGGTAGGATGGAGATCAAATAAGCTAAATAATTACAATATTGAGATTGAAAAATAACATGCAAAAAACTACAGGCAAGAGTACATGTGTTCAGGGGGGCTTGAAATTATCCGAAGATAGTGGAGAGTAGCTTTTTTTAGCGGATTGATCGAGGTAGAGAGTAAGAGGTAGCCAATAAAGTTCAACATTTCGGGAGGGTTTACAGGAGGAGGCAAAGGCCACATCAAGTCTGTGTGAGTGACATACAAGATTCCACCAACAATTGAGAGACAATTTGTTCAGAGATTTCCAATTAGAGACAATATGCTGTAATGCCAGAGCCAGTATAAGGTCAAAAAGACCACAAGAATGTGGGGGGAGGTCTAAGTCTTCTGAAAGGCTACCAAGAAATACTAAAGAAGTAGAAAATTGAATAGAGAGGTTGAAAATGCGAGAAAGGCGAGAGAAGATCTGAGACCAGAAAATACGAGTGAAAGGACAGAGAAAGAAGAGGTGGAAAAGATCTGCAGAAGGGGTATTACAGGTCCAACAATTAGATGTCGCCTCAGAATGAAAGCGAGAGATAGAAAGAGGAGAGAGGTATAGTCTGTGGTAAAAGAAAAATAGGGATTGAGTAAGAGAGGCAGTACGGGAAATCTTCAAGGAACGAGCCCAAATTTTGTCCCAGAGAGGAGTCGGCCATAAAGAGCGTAAGTCTGTTTCCCAGGACAATTCTAATTTTGATTTGAGACGATCTGGATTGGGGGCTGAAAAGTATCGGTATATGATGGAAGCTTTAGGAGTTGTGGAAAGGACATTGAGTAGAGAGGAAGATGAGGTAGGTAGGTCTTCAGAGGGGAGAGAATAATAACGATCTAGAATGGTTTCCATAAGGATAGGGAATTTCTTTGCAAAAGAAGGAGGACAGTGAAATTGAGAGCGAAGTGCAGGAAATAAGCAAGGGGATGATCCATCAAAAAGATGACGTACCCAAATGATACCTTTCGCCCTCCATGAGGGCCATGCAATAGGTCGGTTGTTAATTAATAGAAGTGAGTTGTACCATATAGGTAATAGTAGGAAGGATTCCTGCGTCATTGAGGTAGGTGAAACTAAAGGGCGTAGAAGAGAAGAAGTATGCTTGAATAAAAGGGGATTAAGGCATGGGGCTTTAGAGGTAAAACGAATTACTTCTTGGAAAGAGTGTGGAAGCAGTAATTCCTGTTCAACAGAAAGCCAGAGGGGAGAGAAAGGGGAGGGTTCCTGGGATAACCAGCGGGAAGCCTGTCGAAGTGAAAAGGACTTATGGTAGAGGCGAAAGTCCGGAAAGTTAGTACCACCATTAAGCTTAGATTTACGTAAGTTGAAAAGTGATATGCGGGCCTTTTTCTGTTTCCAAAGAAATTTGGACAACGCAGAATCAATGCGACGGAAATAAGATGTTGGAATACGAAGTGGGAGCATGGATAACAAGTAAATCAGAATGGGGGCAATCATCATTCTAATGGAGTCAAGGCGGCCCCACCAGGAAAGAAATAGTGGATTCCAAGAGGTGAGTAATGATTCTATTCTAGATATTACCGCGTTCATGTTGAGTTGAATAGAGGAAGAAATAGAGCTAGAAAACAGAACACCAAGATATTTAATTTTCGTAGAATTCCAAGCAAAGCCAGTGGCTGTGAAATAGTGGGGGAGACAAAGTTTGGTTAAAGGAAGGATCTCTGTTTTGTCCGAATTTATTTTGTAACCAGAAACCAAGGAGAATTTCTGAAATTCGTCTAGTAATGCCGGGACTGAGGTAAGCGGGTCAGAAATAAATAAAAGAATATCATCAGCATATGCAGACAATTTAAGATGACGTTTACCGTACGGGAAGCCAGAGATGGATGGATTATTGCGTATGGAGGTAAGGAAAGGTTCAAGCGCCAAAATAAATAAAAGAGGTGATAAGGGACAGCCCTGACGAACACCACGTTGGAGAGTGAATGGGGAAGTAAGTTGACCATTAACGAGAACAGAAGCTTTGGGCATAGAATATATCAAAGAAATATAAGATATGAATTTGGGGTTAAAGCCGTGCCATTTTAAGGAGGCCAGAAGAAAGGACCAGTCGACCCGGTCGAAGGCTTTCTCCGCATCTACTGAAATGGCTGCAAGGGGAATCGATAGTGAAGGGGCTTTACTTAAAACATTAAGGAAGAGTCTAGAATTATCCGAGGTCAAGCGGCCCTTAACAAAGCCGCATTGTTCTTTGCCTATGAGATGTGGTAGGAGCGGGTCAAGGCGAAGAGCTAATAGTTTCGCAAAAATTTTATAATCAACATTTACTAGAGATATAGGTCGATAATTTTTACAGAACTTAGGGTCTCTACCATCTTTGGGGATAAGGCATATGGTAGCGTCTTGAAAAGAGCCTCGGGCTGATCCAGCAGAACAAAAAGACTGAAAGAGAGATAGAAGCTTGGGTAAAAGAAGGTCCGAAAAATGTAGATAAAATTCAACTGGGAAGCCATCAGGTCCAGGGGTTTTCCCTTTAGTGAGGGAGGATAAAGCAGAGGATAGTTCCGAAATAGTAAGATCAGAATCAACGGCCGAAATATTAAGGTGGGAAGTATCTGGGCGAGGTATGTTATCAAAGTAGGATTGAATAAGCTCTGGGGTGGGAGGGTTTTCCGGAGTATACAAAGTCTCATAAAAAGCGTGGAATTGTTCCAAAATTTCTGTATTGGTATGAAGAAGAACATTAGAGGGGGAATAAATAGAATCAATATTAGTACGTTCTTTACGAGACTTTAAATAGTTAGCTAACAATTTACCTGACTTATTGCGACCACCATAAAATCGCGCGCTGCTCCGGAGAAGAAAAGAGGAGGCAGAGTCTGTGGTAAGTTTGTTAAAGGCAATCTTAGCCTTAAGCAACTCAGGAGACATAATCTTATCAGAGGAAGTGTAGAATTGATGTTCCAGAGATTTAATATGTGCAAGTGTGAGCTTACGTTGTTGAAGGAATTTTTTCTTCTTTTTAGAGACGAAATCAATAATAAAACCGCGGGCCGTGGCCTTGAAGGAATCCCAAAGAATATGAGGTGGGGTATCAGGTGTAGAATTAAGATGAAAAAATTCAGAAGTAAAAGAACGAAAAGAGGAGGAGAAAAGGGGATCAGTAAGAAGAGAGGGGTTGAAGCGCCAGCGAGAAGATTTAGGAGTGGGAGGAAGAAGGTCAAAAACAGTAATAATAGGAGCATGGTCAGAGATGACAATCGGTTCAATAGAAGAAGAAAGAAGGTGTGGAGAAAGAGATGAGGAGAGAAAGATATAATCTAAGCGGGAGAAAGAAGCGTGAGGAGGAGAGAAAAAGGAAAAATCCATAACATCTGGGTGAGTGAGTCTCCATGAGTCTACCAGGTGAGTTTGGGTAATAGTGTCAAGGAATTGTTTATGTGGTCTATGAGGGGAAAAACGAACAGAGGATCTACGGTCTAAAAAAGGGTCAATGATCTGGTTACAGTCTCCACCTAATAGAAAAGCGTCATCTTTATGCTGAATACATTTGGCTGTAATGGAGGGCCAGAAAGAGGAGTCAAAACCTGTGGGACCATAAACATTGAATATGGTAAGTGGGATATTGTTAATTAGTAGTTTAGCTAAGACCCAGCGTCCCTCGTCATCCTTTTCTTGTAGAACGACTTTACACTGGAGTCGCTTATGAATCAAAATGGCTACTCCATTCTTTTTTTGAGAAGCGGGAGAAAATAAAACTGTTCCAACCCATAAGCGCTTTAGCTTTAAAGATTCAATGTCAGATAGGTGAGTTTCTTGGATAAGGACGATATCTGGGTTGTAAGAGGAAAGGTGGGAAAGTACTCTCTGCCTTTTGATAGGGTGATTAAATCCTTTCACATTCCATGAAACAACTTTGAAGGTGAAAGCTTAGTAAACTGTTCTAAATCAAGAATTGCAAAAACATACTGTACATGTAATAATGCAAACTGTATAGAAGTATGAACCATAAAACTCTTCAAAAAGGAAGAAGGAAGAACAGGAAGAAAAGGGAGAAGAAAAAGGAAAAGGGAGGAGGAGAAGGGCGGGAAAAGGAAAGGCAGATCAGTGGGGAAGGAAGAAGGAAGAAAAGAGAGAATGCATAGAAGACAGTACAAATCCAGAAGGATGACTGTATTAAACATACCTGAAAGAGAAAAAATACACATAGGGAAGGTGGGGAGGTGGTGATGCTTTACAAGACGGACGGATCAGGATCAGGAGGAGAGCCACATCGAGACCGCACAAAAGGAACATGGAATGGGACAAGGTGTTGAGGGAAGTATCCGACACAAATTCGTCTGGGGAGGAAAGAAAAGGGAAAAATGTTAACATACACAACCTGTCAACGTAAAAGTAGAAGACCAGAAGGTAGAGAAAGAAAATAGAGGGATATAAAGGAGATGCCAGAGATATATAAAGGAAAAAGGAGATACGAGAAGAGAGTGTAAAAACTGAGAAGAGAAGTAAGGAGAATACATGAAGTCAAAGACAAGCCAGTAGGAGGACAGACAAGTTAGATAATAAAAGTCCAATTTCAGCCACTGTTTGAAGCAGAAGAGGAGGCGTCCATCCCTTCCTCACTGTGCAGAAGTAGAAAGTTCCTTAATTCTCCAGGTTCCTGAAATGACCAAGACTTTTCACGATAGGTGACTCTGAGAGTACAAGGATGAAATAAGCCATATCTTGCTCCCAAGGTGCGTAGAGAGGGACGCATAGCCAGAAATTCTTTACGTCTGGAAGCTGTGACGCTAGAGACATCCTGAGATAGATATACTCGTTGCCCTTGCCAGGTCACTTGTTTTTTACTCCTCGCAGCTGAGAGAATCAATAAAAGGTCTGTATATTTGAGAAATAAAATGATGACTCCACGAGGCTTTGAGGAGGAATCCGGTCTGGCGCCTAGTCTATGGGCTCTTTGTATACTAATGGAGGTGGAAGGTGGTAGGTCCAGAAGTTTCAGCAAGAAAGTGGTAAAGAAAGTTACTGGATTATCCCCCTCAAGATTTTCCGGCAGATTGTAAATACGAAGGTTATTCCTCCTATTTCGATTTTCCAAATCCTCTGTATGCTTTTGGAGTGAGAGGACCGTTTTTTCTAAAGAGTCTATACGTTGAGTATTGGACTGAATGTCAGGAATGTGCTGCTCAACAGTAGAAAGACGGGCATCCATATTTTCCCATTTATCCTTTAAGAGCTGCATATCTGTACTTGTTTTTTCAATAAATGGTCGCAGCGCACGTAGTTCTTCTAGGATTTGGTCAGTAGAAGAATGTGAAGGATTGTCTTCAGGTGTAGGAGAATTTTGCTTGAGGCGCTTGCCCGCCGGGGCGGGTGGGGAAGGTTTACTGGTGTTAGTATGAGCCAATGATGATTTTGGAGTCGTCATTTTCGGAGATGCAGTGGCTCTATCTGTACCAGGTGAAGAGGCCCCAGAAGTACTCCCCGATGATGTGAAGACAAGTTTAGGTTTGCGGGAGTTGACCATAGAAAGAAATGAACGTGCGATAAAACAGTCTCAATTCCCTGTGAGACGACTAAGGTGCATATGAACTGTTCCAGAGATATGACCAAAGAAAGGATGGGGCACCCAGACGTAGCTCAATGGAAAAGGCAACAGGGAATTAGAGTGGGATAGGTAACAAGTAACAAAAATGGGAGGATGCCTAAAATGGAAGCACATGAAGGAGCATCCTGAAGTAACTGAGGCGCAGGAGGAAGAGGCAAAAAGTCTCAGAGAACGTTGTTGTCAAAGCGCCATGAGGAAGAAATTGAGGAGAAAAAGTATTTCAGAGCAATGAACATGTTAGGGCGGGAAACATCCAGCTGTCAGGGGTGAAATGCCGTAAAACTGCATGAGTGGACACTTCCTCTAATGTGGAAGGGGAGAGAGAAAATGCAGTAAAAGCGGCTTGCACAATATATATAAGTCTCACCCCTGAAGTGGAGTCGGCGTCTGGAAGGTCGTTGGTGTCCAGTGACACGTCGCGTATTAACAGCTCCTGTCAGCAGAGGCTCCGGTGGTCGGAAGAGCTTCAAAATGGCGGCGGCTCCGTGAGGGGCAGAGAAGTCATCGCGGAGAGGGGCGAAAAACGGCTCCACAGGCGGTGAAAAGCTACTCCGCTGATTCCGTGTATGTTCCGCCAGCCAAATCCGGCGATGGTATTCAGGAACGTCCCGTTTACATCAGGGAAAATACTGCGTGAGGTTATCGACGCGGCGGAGCTCCGTACCTAGCCGGCCATCTTGCGCGGCATCCAAGCCACGCCCCCCTATTCATATAGATTTTAAATTATACTTATTGTGTTATAAAATCACTATTACAAGTATACAGTTATCTATACAGTCACGCATACAATCAGTGAGTCTTACGTATACGTATTTATAAACAACAACTGACACATACATTGCCTTTTATTTTTCTACTTTGTTGGACATGTACCATTAAGAGAGATATTTGCTCATCACCACACCCATAAAGATATTCACTCACCCAAACAACTGTTATAACATGTAGTCTTAACGTCATATACCTTCTAAATCAACCATTCACACATCTTTGGGCAGTCACACACCTCCCACCGAACCACACACACATTCACTCTCCCATACAAATAATTAGTTAACTAATCAATAACTAATATAGACTTTCAAATAGCTAGTAACCAACTGGAGAAGTAGTTTTTACAACAACTGACAAAGTGATACAGATGTTCACACAGTTTAGTCACTATCCAATATATTTAGAGAGACACTTTAAATTAGTCAAGTAAACAGTCAATCACATTGCTACTAAATCCTCCATCCAGATATTTATATTTATATATCCACTCATTCTTCAATGCAAATTGCTATATATATAATACATATTTAAATAACAAAGCAAACCACATTCACTGGATGATGTCATCAGTGATGTCATTTGAAATGTCATCAGTGATGTCACTGACCATGTCATGAATGATGTAATATGTGACATCATCAGCAGTGGATTGCGGGCGCGCAAGATATAGTTAGTACAACTAACTATATCGGAGGAATTTCAATGGTTTTGTATGAGTGAAATGTCCAGCTAACTATAACATCCCTAAAATCCACAGTTTTTAAGTGAATTTCTAAGGTTTTCTATTAAATGCTAATTCCTAACTATGTCAGACCTGAAACCTATGGTGTTTTCATTGAATATATATATATATAGATAGATAGATAGATAGATAGATAGATAGATAGATAGATAGATAGATAGATAGATAGATATAGGTATACTATATCTAAGTAAGGGGTGATTACACCACCTTACCCAGGCTGCAAGTGCAGGCCTGTGGTGTCATTTTGGAAGGCTGTCCAGGGGTGGAACAATACATGCTTCAGCCCCTGGTAGGCCTCTGGTGCACCTATACTCTGGGTACCAAAGGTACCATATACAGGGACTCAAAAGGGTGGGTTTTTTTTGTGGGTTTTTTTTTTTTTTTTTTAAAGGGCCACAGCCATACTAAAGTAAAAAAAACAGTGAAACACAGCAAAAAGTGGGGGTAACCATAGGAAGCAGACCCTACTCTCCTACATACACATCCTAGATTATCTTGAGTCTGGGCCCAAAATCAAAAACTAGGAGACCAGATACATGCTATCAGGCACTCAGGACAGAGGAGCACAACAGTCTGCCATTCAGACGACTTTCCTCTGCCAGCTTATCGGTAAGGTGATATCTCAGGTTCGGAGACTTCAACATGGTGGTAAACATGCCTGTAGATGACCATGTAAATGTAGAAGAGTAGTATGCCACTACACTTCGAGGGTCATATCACAGTGGTCCAAGAACAGTACCACAGAGTCACAGTGCCACAGAGAACTGGATAAGGCCATGTGAAATTACCACAGCTAGGCTGTGGTCCTGATTAGCAGGGCCACAGCCATACTAAAGTCGAAAAACCAGTGAAACACAGCAAAAAGTGGGGGTAACCATAGGAAGCAGACCCTACTCTCCTACATGCACATCCTAGATTATCTTGAGTCTGGGCCCAAAATAAAAAACTAGGAGACCAGATACATGCTATCAGGCACTCAGGACAGAGGAGCACAACAGTCTGCCATTCAGACGACTTTCCTCTGCCAGCTTATCGGTAAGGTGATATCTCAGGTTCGGAGACTTCAACATGGTGGTAAACATGCCTGTAGATGACCATGTAAATGTAGAAGACTAGTATGCCACTACGCTTCGAGGGTCATATCACAGTGGTCCAAGAACAGTACCACAGAGTCACAGTGCCACAGAGAACTGGATGAGGCCATGTGAAATTACCACAGTGCCGACTGCAACACATGTCTGGCATACCAACAGATAATTGTCCTGATTCCAAGCTCTTTGGAGAAATGCCAGTTCTTCACATGGCCCTAGTGAAAGCCGAACAATTCACCGGAATATTATTAACTTTGTTCAAATTATACTAAAGTGAGAAACTGACGCAGAGGTTGGAGAAAGAGGCTGCCAAAGGAATCAAAGAGGAAAGAGAAGAGAAAGGCACAGAGGACATTAGACATTTGGGCAAATGGAGAGTGGTGGGGCAACTGAAGAGAACAGAGGTAGAGAGGGGGATGTGCAAAGGTATTCACAAGGAAAGACAGAGTGCTTGAATCTCTGAAATGTTACCTGCATGATTTTAGATTTACGTCTTTTGGCACTTCATAAAACTTTGCCAAGATGCCGGCTTCCAGGAGTACATCATAAAAACCTTTGAGAATTGCTTTTATCGTGTGTGGGCTGGCATGTTGTGCCTGCATAACTGTACGTGGCATACCATACCATTTTGCATACCAGGTGTCAATACTTTGTGGAATAGCACGTTTTTCGGTTGTGTTTTTCTCCCAGTGGAAAAGACATTTCTCCTGCACCCCCACAACTTTTTGTGGGTGTCCCCTTCCCCTTCTTAACCTGAAAACCAAAGGGATTTAATACTGCTAGGTCAGAAGTGTGGGAAAGATCCAGATCAAAAACCCATTATTGTAAGAATTTGTGTTTCCACAAATTTAGCATTGAAACACACCCTGGAACAACACTCTCCAATCCTTGAATACATTTACTCCAATGCAATATTACACCAGCATGAGTAATATTGTGCATGAGTAAAATGATTTATGAGTGCAAATTCACCTATTTTGCATTTTTTGTTTCCGAGGCTTGCAATCTCGCCGCAGATCTGAGCAGACCAGACCAGAGCAGTGGGAGGCATCAGCAGAGTGGAGGGAAACACAGCAGTCTTTGGTGCCGCTGCTACCAGGGGACGCGAGACGCGACATGCCGAGAGACGCCGTGAGATGCTGCGGTCGAACCCTGAGCCCTGAGTGTCTGTGTCTGTGCCCTCGCACCTGAAATCTTGGCAGGGGAAGCGGCGGGTACCTCGCCGTAAACCCAGAGACCGGGCGAGGGTGTCAGCGAGTCAGCGAGGTGAGCGCAGCAGCAGGCTCTCCGAGCATCTTCACCCCGTCTCTGCCCCCCTACCCCGTTGAGCTCACAGCAGCGGTGGGGGAGTGGTGGAGTGGGGGAGTGGTGGGAACGGTGGACCAAAGCGTGACTCGGCTCCCTAAACTTTGCGTTTCCTTGGCCCCCCCACAGCCTCTCACAGCCTGCACACAGTCCAGGTAGTGTTACACGACTACCACACTCCCTGCCTTTGTTGCTCCTGTGGTGGTCCGTTTGCCACGCTCTCCCTAGACGTCGGTTGGCAGTGGCAGTCCTCACAAAAGGAAAAGGAGCAGGTTACTGCAGAGTAGTTCAGTTCAGTTCGTTTTTATTTCGACAATTAAAAACCATCACAAAAATACATAATAACAATACATTGTAACAATACATTTACCCCTAAAATATGATTAAATTACATTTCTGAACTTTACAGTAGTATTTAAAAACAGTTAGATAAAATTAAGCACCAGCAGCAGGACATATAAATCACAAATAGAGGTAGACATGAGTTCCAATTCACAGTTAGATCAATTTCTTGTGTTTCTCAGTCTAACCGCTACTTTAAAAAAACTTGAGATGGCACACAAGGTATACATATCATTTGCTTTCTGTAAGAATAGCAGGGCTGCTTTTGCATGACGTAGTTTCTGTTTTCTAAGGATGTGGACCAGGAATCGGCGCCTAGGCAGTTGATAAAATGAACATAAAAGTACAAAATGAAGGGTGTCCTGCGGAGACCTATTGTCGCAGCCGCAGGCACCCTTCTGCTCAATCGTTGTAGTAAAACCAGAAGGATAGGCTAAAATGTTAGGTAAAAGATTGAGCCTAAAACGACACATTAAAAATCTCGCCTGTTGGTTATACATCAGGAACAAATAAGGTTCCATGCCCACCCCATTGGCCACTAGACCAGGTGCATTTTCTGACGTCTTGACCTTTGCCGCATTTGCTCTGATTGTTGCAAACTTTTCTAGAAGCAATTTCTTTATGGTAATTTTACAATTGTTTGTAATTTGCGACAGGTCGTAAAACACATGAGACTGGTCAATATTTATCAAAGTATTTTTAACATATCTTAGCCAGGGGATTTGCATTGCATTGTCCCTTTGCAGACAGTCTTTGGTGATTTCCCTGCTCAATTCAGCCTCTGGGTTAGTCCATATTCTGATCCATGCAGTGATTGGCCTAATCTTCACTTGATCCGAGATGTATTGGATCCCCAGTTCTGAATGGGCAATATCAGCAGCGGTGGAAGGTGGGGTTTTAAGAATTCTACGAAGAAACTTATCTTCTTCGGTTTGCAGCTTTTTCGCGTCCCTGAATCCCCACACCTCTGCACCATATAATGCCTTTGGCGTTGTGACTGATCTGTACAGAGTCATTATTTGTTCAGGGCACCAACGTCCCAGTCTATGCGCAAAGCTTAGGATTGCCCCATTAGAAGACACCAGTTTAGAACAATGTTCCTCCACCAATGGTTTAAAGTGCATAAGTAGTAAAGGAATGATACCTTTCGTCACCATTCATTTTTTGACAGGTGGGAACGCCCCCTGGAAGTGACGTAGAAGCCGGAAGTCCCGCCCCGGAAGTCCCTCCCCGGAAGTCCCTCCCAGGAAGTCCAGGGCAGGAAGTCCCTCCCAGGAAGTCCAGGGCAGGAAGTCCAGGGTCTGAGGGCTCCCCCCAGAGGGGCAGTGGTGGAAGTGGGGCAGGTGTAGGGTGTGAGTGCCCTTCACACAGGAATTAATGGATGTGTGTCAATGGATGTAGAGTGATGGTGTGGGGGTAGCTAGGGCTAGCGGCAAGGCAGGCAGTAGGGCCTACAGGAGTGTTTAGGGTTGTGGGAGCAGGGACTTACCGGTGTGCGCCATGTTGATCGGGTCAGCAGGGACATGTCTGGGCATGCAGAGAGACATGTCTGGGCATGTCCGTTGGCTAGTTGAGGCTGCAGGCTGATGTTGCATGAGCAGCGTCGTGGCCCATCTGTGGACTGGGATCACTAGAGTGTTGCAGGGTCTTTTTTGGGGGATAGGCCAGCCCCTAGGAGGCGTGTCTGATGGCGATGGTGTTCCTGAGTGGTGGCCTGCTGTGTAGGGGGGCGTAGCCATAGCCAGCAGAGGGCTGGAAATCCATTGGCCGCAGAAGAGGCGGGAACCTAGACCTTTTGTTTGCTGGGGCAGTAATTTTGCCGCCTAATTTTAAAAAGGCTCTGATGGAAAATTACAGCAGTTATGAAAATAAAATAAAAAATAATAAAGACAAGTGTGCAACTATGGCTTCTTTC
This sequence comes from Lissotriton helveticus, assembly GCF_964261635.1. Lineage (NCBI taxonomy): Eukaryota > Metazoa > Chordata > Amphibia > Caudata > Salamandridae > Lissotriton > Lissotriton helveticus. The sequence goes on from NC_136068.1 coordinate 438,488,557, forward strand.
TGCGTGGGAGTAATGTATTAGGGATGATAAACATGGACAGTATGTAATCCAGCAGCTGGGGGCCGTGTAACATGCCAGGGCACTGCATTGTAACATGGTGGAGTGTGCTGCAGCAAGCCTAAACATGTAGTTTTTCCATTGCTATATTTTGCACAGCCTAATAGTAAAGTCTCTGGTGTAAAATGATGCCTATTATGAAATGGAAAATAAATAAAATAAAAAATAAAATGAAGACAAGTTTTATGCAACTGTGGCTTCTTTCTACGGGGGAGTAATGCGTTAGGGCTGATAAACCGGGGACCCGTATGTAAGGCAGCTGGGGGCCGTGTAACATGCCATGGCATTGTTCTGTAACATGGAGGACGGTCCTGCATCAGCCCCAGACTGCTATTTTGCCAGTGCAATATTTTGCACAGCCTAAATTTTAAAGTGTCTGGTGTAAAATGACACTAATTATGAAAAGAAAAATAAATAAATATTTTAAGGTCTCTGATGTACAAGGATGCCTGTCATGGAAGCCATAATAAAGACATTTGTTGTGCAATTGTGATTTCTTTCCTACGGGTGTGTAATGTATTAGGGATGATAAACAGGGGGGCAAGTATGTAATGCAGTTGTGTAGGCTATGTAACAGGCCTGTGCTGGGTTCTTTAACAGGGTAATGGGATGTACAGACCTAAACTGTAAGGTTGCTGGTGCCATTAATTATGAAGGAAAAGTAAATAAATATTTTAAAGGCTCTGATGTAAAATGATGCCTATTATGAAAAGGAAATTTTAAAATAAATACATAAATAAAGACATTTGTTGTGCAATTGTGATTTCTTTCTAAGTGGGAGTAATGTGGTAGGATTGATAAACAGAGGTTAGTATGTAAGGCAACTGGGGGCTGAGTAACAGACACTTGCAGGGTTCTTTAACAGGGTAATGTGTTGTCACAAACCTAGACTGTAAGTTTCCTGGTGCAACACTATGTACAGCCTTTTTTAAAGTCTCTTATGTAAATGACACTAAGTATGAAAAGAAAAAATAAAGACCTGTGCTATGCAACTGAGGCTTTGGCTCTACGTGTGAGTGTGGGGACATGGCTGAGAAACATGGCACTCTTATACAGCATGTGTTAGGGTTCAGCAACATGTACAGGCAAATTTTTGCAATGGTAAAATAGGCTGCTGCAGCCCAGAAGTGGGATGGACGGAGCAAGTTCCACAAAAGGCGGCAAACCAACCAGCCTGGAGATGTAACCTGGTGAAGAAAAAATGCTTTTTCAGCCCCAAAAAGAGCGGGACGGACCAAAGTTTCATAAGAGCGGCAAAACCAAAAATGTAAGTGTGCTGATGTAACATTTTCAGCGCCTAATTTTAAACCGCCTAAAAGACTGCTAAGACACGAAGAGTCTTCTACGTGGGGAGAGAGCTGGCATGAACTGATAAGCATGGAGTCTTGCAAAGGGTGGAGCCGAGGGTCTGGAAATATGCACAGTCATGATGTTCTTAGGCAGGGAGAGGCCGGTGAAAGTATGACTTTTTTAAGGCACGCTTTTAACACCTTGGGAGTGTGCAGAGAAAAAATTGAAATAGGGACGTAACTACACTTGCACTCTGAAATTTGTTGGAGCACCTAATTATATCTTTGCGGGTAAACAGGCTTTGCAGAAGACTACAGAGTTAACATGGCGCAGAGGGGAAACAGCCACGCTGATGAAACACACTCTATACTTAATGTAAGTAGCTATGGATTTTGTTTTTATTCTATAAGGCAGTTCTGATTTTTGTTAAAAACTTTAGACAAGGAATAACTGTAAAATAAGCATGCATATAGGTATTATTGTAGTACTATGTCATAGAGACCTAACAGCTTTAAGAGGGTAAAAATTACAAATAAAACAATGCCTTTTATACACATACCTTAAGTGTTGGTGGTCTCCGGCATCTGATGTATTACAATGGGCCAGTTGTGGTAGGTGCACTGGCTGCTGCTCTGCGCCCTAGTTCTACCCCAGCCACAACATTTTATTGACTGCTTGCCTTCTCCTGCTGCATCTTCTGGGAGCACACTCCTCAGCATACTGATACACGATCTTTACTAAACACAGCCAGCATTCCAGTACTTGTAGTGCTGGCTATTCTCAGTCTCATACTGTTTAGGGGCAGTACAGTAATGTTATTGGGAAATCGACAATGACAATACTTCCTATCAACATTCTATGCATGTTTGCATTCATTTAAGAAACCTATTGATGTTTTCAGGGTGAGTGTGAAAACATCAGTTGATGCTGTTAGTCTAGTACATTTGTATTTACAGCAGCCAGGATACAAAGTGCACAGCCCAGGGCTCAGACAACACCATTGCATTTAACAATTACAGACGTGGCATTACAAACCTCAGCACCCTGCCATTGTATCCCCTTATTTGGCACCGCTGCTATCCTCCTCGTGATTGTCTTCTATTCAATCCACTGCAGTATTGACAACACTTGTTTATTGTAGCTTTACTGCTTTGAGTCCATGTCTCATGGATACACAGGTTTTGGCTCTCTTGATCTCAGTTGCAAAAATGGTACGCTGTCGACCATTCTTTGCAGTGGTTAATTTGTAAAAAATAAGGGCTGGGGTTCTTATCAGGAGGCAGCCTGCACCAGCCCATTTCTCCTGTTAGCACAGCCTAAAACAGAACCAACTACCAACCACGAAAGTGGGGAGAGGATGTGGCGTAATGGCCAGAGTTGCTGACTTCAGCACATGGGAACCTGGTTTTAGCCACGGTATCGGCTCAACATCCTGAGATTCCGGACAAATCACTTAATCTCCCTATGCATAAATGAATGTGTCCTTAACTGGTGCTAATGAAAAGCACTGGTGTTGATGATTAAGCGCCGGCTGAGCACTGGAAAACACCAGCTCAAATTAAGCACTGATTTCTATGCTTCTTTGTGCTAGAGCTAAAACATACATGAACCTGTCAATCTGTGGAAACTATTCCTAAATGAAAGTGCCTTGAAGTACATGTGCTGATGCAGGAGTACAGATCCATACTCCCATACACAGAGTATACTCCTTGTGTTGTACATTCCCAAAGGTACCATCCGGTGTAGATAGAAAAACACAAACTTCTTTTTGTCCACACCTATATCACTCACAATTTCAACAACTGGCGCCCCCCGGGTGTTGGAACTAGGGGTGCAGCAGGTGATACAGCACCACCAGACCTGGAAGGAGTTAAGAAAGGTGATGGAAAACAGTGAAGCCTTTCAATCTGTGAAATTTTCAAACAGCATTAGCTGCGTGCTCAAAAGCAGTGAAAGATCGACGTAAATTAAGGAGAGCCCAGAGAACAAAGGTATGCCGCTCTTGTGAGAGTGTGATATCAGATTACAAGAACGAGGCACATAAAAGGCACTAATGTAACCAATAGCTCATTTTTAAAGTTTGCCAACATCGCAAACAAGAATCATTTGAGTCTTTTAATTGGGAAATGTGGAGACAGACATGTGTTAAAGTAGGGTGCGAAAACAAACCAATCCACAAATTATTTTACCCTTGCGTGCATGCATGGCTAAAACCACTCCGATTTATTAATGGTCTCTTCTAAGTAACTCATTTCTTTAATATTTGTTTTAAAAATAAATTGACACAATGTATTCAAATGTTTCATAATATCGCACCATAATGCAAACTGAACCACATTTTCACTAAAAAAGGTCTCAGAATATCATTCACCCGATTCCATCCCTTCAACTCCCCACTTAAAACTTTTTGTCATGCTCATTTGATACACTTGCTTGTTCAGTAACAGAAGGATGCTCTTAGAACACCAACAGTTTTAGTGTGCTGAAGCCCCTGGCCAGCATTCTGAATGAGAAATGTGTTCTAGCATAACTGATGGCTTTTCAGAGCTCATGTGACATTGTTCACCAGATGACCCCTTTCAAGCTCCCTGGGAAGCAGATCCCACGTTGGTTTATGCTGTAGAGCACTTCTGCGGATGAGTCTAGACCTTCCATAATCTAGATGACAGAAGATTTTTGTTTTCCAAATCCTCGTGCAATTAAAAGTGTCTCAGACCACGGTAGACATCCCTCCATTGCCATAACGACCTTTAAAATCTACATACTTAGTGTGTCAAAATAGGACTTTCTGTGGTGTATTGAGCCGAAGACGAAAATGGACTTGGATATCCAGAAAGCGAGGAAGTAAACCTGATACGGTGTTAGTAGCAACTGTGCAAATAGGAAAGAACTCTTTGTTATGTTATGGTAGGTGTTTTTATTTAGCCACCCTACACTGTTTACATGGTCTGTTAACACCCTTAAGTGTTATGGCAGTTTGCGCTCCAACAGAAGGTTCATTTATTGGGGGAAATCAGACTTGTGTATTCCTGATTTGTTGTCAGTGTATTTGTGGTGGCTTTGCTCAATTTGCACTGTGGTGGTGTGTCTCTATCCCTGAGCCTCGAGGTTATTGTTTGTCCATTTGTGGATGTAAGCAAGCAGATGCCTCTGGGTAAGGGCTGAATGGTTTGCATTATATTTTTATATTATACTACAGCTCTGTTTGGCCCAGCAGGGTGAGGTTTTGCTGGAAGAGTTTTGCTATAATAGATGGTTTATACTAGATGTTGAACACCCTCATTTTCTGGGTAAGACTTGTGTCTTGCTGTAACTTGTGTAAAGAAGCAGGTTGGTATGGTTTAGACTGATGTGGTGTTGCAGTGGGTGGTGTAGGGTGGTGTGGGGAGTCAAGTGTGTTTTTGGCTATTGTACTACAATGAATTGTATAGTAATTACATTGCAATTTAGTGTGGTAAGGTATGGTGCTATGAAGCATTTGGTGATGTGGTACACAGACCTTTAAGGTGAGATGTAATGATATGTTGTGCCAAAGTCTGAGAAAGTGTGGCATGGTGTGGTATTGAGTGTGTTGAGAGTGGTGTGGTACTGAGAGATGTGGTGTTGAAAATTGATGATGATGTGACATGATGGCATATGTTAGTGTATGAGCTGTAGTGAGGTAGACTGAAGTGGAGTGGTGCAATATGAGATTATCTTGTGTGGGATGTTGGTGTTCGCTGGTGCAGTGTGGTGATATGTACTGATTGAACTTCGTTGTTGTATAGTTCTGCTGTGATGTGCAATGTAATGGCTCTTATATGGATAGTTGTGGTATTGAAGGGCACGTTTACTGCATGGTGTGGTGTAGTCTGATGTGGAAGAATAGGGAACGATGGGAGGGGTTGATAGAGGGGTGGGGTGCAATATGATAGCCTGTGATGTGGCTTGGTATAAAGTGTGGGATGTTGTAATCTGGTATAAGTATACTTGTAACCGGTGGTGCAATGTGTAGGATTTTGCATTTTGGTGTGGTGTAGATTGGTGTGGGTACATTAGTGTGGTGTTAGATTTTGTGGTGCTATGTGGCATATGTGGTATGGTGAACAGGGAGGTGTGTTGTGGTACAGTAGGGTGTGTTGTATACCATAGAATGTATGGTCCTGTGTGGAGGTTTTAAGTCAAGGAGGATGCTGTGAGGTGCGGTGGCGTGACAGGAAGAGTTTTGTCATAATAGATAGATGGTTTATACTAGATGTTGAACAACCTCATTTTCTGTGTCTGACTTGTGTCTTGCTGTAACCTGTGTAAAGAAGCAGTATGGTATGGTTTAGACTGATGTGGTGTTGCAGTGGGTGGTGTAGGGTGGTGTGGGGAATCAACTGTGGTTTTGGCTATTGTACTACATTGGTTGTATAGTAATTACATTGCAATTTAGTGTGGTATGGTATGGTGTTATGTGGCATTTGGTGATGTGGTACACAGACCTTTAAGGTGAGACGTAATGAAATGGTGTGCCAAAGTCTGAGAAAGTGTGGCATGGAGTAGTATTGTGTGTGTGTGTGTGTTGAGAGTTGTGTGGTACTGAGAGATGTGGTGTTGAAAATTGATGATGTGACATGATGGAATATGTTGGTGCAGGATATAATGTGCTGTAGTGAGGTAGGCTCAAGTGGAGTGGTGCAATATGAGATTGTCTTGTGTGGTATGTTGGTGTGTTCGGGGGTGCGGTGTGGTAATATGTACTAAATTAACTTTGTTGTTGTATAGTTCTGCTGTGCTGTGATGTGCAATGTAATTGCTCGTATATGGATAGTTGTGGTATTGAATGGCATGTATACTGCATGGTGTGGTGTAGTCTGATATGGAACCATAGGGAGCTGTGGGAGGGGCTGATGGATGTGTGTGGTGCAATATGATAGCATGTGATGTGGCTTGGTATAAAGTGGAGGATGTTGTAATCTGGTATAACTATACTTGTGTCCGATGGTGCAATGTGTAGGATGTTGCGTTTTGGTGTGGTGTTGATTGGTGTGGTGTACATTAGTGTGGTGTTAGATTTTGTGTTGCTATGTGGCATATGTGGTATGATGAACAGGGAGGGGGGTTGTGGTACAGTAGGGTGTGTTGTGTTGTACACCATAGAATGTATGGTCCTGTGTGGAGTTATGAAGTCAAGGAGGATGCTGTGAGATGCGGCAAAGTGATGGGAAGAGTTTTGCCATAATACATAGATGATTTATACTAGATGTTGAACACCCTCATTTTCGGTGTCAGACTTGTGTATTATGTAAAGAAGCAGATTGGTATGGTTTAGGCTGATGTGGTGTTGCAGTGGGCGGTGAGGGTGGTGTGGGGAGTCAAGTGTGGTCTTGGCTAATGTACTGCATTGGGTTGTATAGTAATTACATTGCAATTTAGAGTGGTAAGGTGAGGTATGGTGTTATGTGACATTTGGTGATGTGGTACACGGACCATTAAGGTGAGACGTAATGAAATGATGTGCCAAAGTCTGAGAAAGTGTGGCATGGTGTGGTATTGTGTGTGTTGAGAGGGTATGGTACTGAGAGATGTGGTCTTGAAAATTGATGATGCGACATGATGGAATATGTTGGTGTATGATATAATGTGCTGTAGTGAGATAGACTGAAGTGGAGTAGTGTGATATGAGATTGGCTTGTGTGGTATGTTGGTGTGTTGGGTGGTGCCGTGTGGTGATATATGTACTAAGTGACCTTTGTTGTTGTATAGTCCTGCTGTGATCGTGCATGTAATTGCTCTTATATGGATAGTTGTGATATTGAATGACCTGCATACTGCATGGTGTGGTGTAGTCTGATGTGGAACCATAGGGAACTATGGGAGGGGTTGATGGATGGCTGTGGTGCAATATGATAGCATGTGATGTGGCCTGGTGTAAAGTGTGGGATGTTGTAATCTGGTATAAGTATACTTGTATCCGGTGGTGCACTGTGTAGGATGTTGCGATTCGGGGTGGTGTAGATTGGTGCGGTGTACATTAGTGTGGTGTTAGGTTTTGTGTTGCTATGTGGCATATGTGGTATGGTGAACAGGGAGGTGTGTTGTGTTGTACACCATAGAATGTATGGTCCTGTGTGGAGGTATGAAGTCAGCGAGGGTGATGTGAGGTACGGCAACGTGACGGGTTATATGGTCGTAGTGAGTTGTTGTGTGAGATAAAGGGTGGGGGTCTCATTTAGGATTTCCACCCTTGTTCCACAGCCTCTGGGTGCTATCCGGTAAGGTGTGAATTGATCTGGACTAACGTTTTGTGATGCGAGTTGCATTGTGCTGAACACATTATAGTGTGGTGTTAAGCTTACTGATTATATTGTGTGCCAAGTGTAGTGATGATGTAGTATGGTACGGAATTGGTTGGGGGTGGTGATGTTTTGTGGGAGGCAGGTTGATATTGTATAGTCTGGAGGTGTTTTGGAGTGTGCTGTGGCGAATGCTGTTATCATATAGCAGAACAACAAAAACCCTTTAACTTATTTTAGGAGCCCGGAAAACATAGCAGTCTGAGTCGAAGACCAAGTTATACTGGAAACAGAGTTAATTAATTATATAATTACATTTACAATTGGTGTGTTACCCCTTCTACGCATGTGCAGGTAGTGGTAGAAGTGGGATTGAGGATGCTTCCGTTGTAGATACAACAGTGTACCAAGTGGCAGTAGGTCAAAGACATTTTCAATAGCTCTTAAATAGTATTCTCAAAAGGCCCTACAAGAAAGCAAGCTTTTTCACATAGCCTTCACGGCCAAACTGCTAGATAAGCACAAAATGGCAGTGCCAAAAATATTGCCTTAGGTAGTCTAGCAGTTGCTAAATCCAAAGTACACCCTAAAGTACCATCTGCCATCTTACAAAAATAGGTTCCAAGGAAGTACTCTACTTATGTATTCATTCATTTTGAAGGTGTGGCTAAGAATGCAGCCTCTTAGGCAATATTGTTGGGCCAGTATACCTCCTTTATCAGCAGAAGTCCAAGCTGCAAGTCAGGATGCTAAGCCTGTGAGTGCCACGCCTTATGAAGATCTTAAATAAGCCATTATAGCGAAAATTGGGCTCAATGAAGAGAATTACTGAGTTGTGCTCAGAGAGAAATGTGGGTGTATAAGGAAATCCCTAGGCATTATTCTTTAGAGTCAAAGACTGAGGAGAAATATGGTACTGATGGGTTTGGCTAGTGAAGGTTATAGATAACATATATATGGAGTCATTCATAGATATTTTACCTTCTAGTACTGTAAGATGAGCAAAGCAACGTACAAGGTTAGGCCTACAGGAAGCCATTAATATAGCTTTCGACAATCCTTGTGCTCAAGATTGGAAATTGGGAAATATCTGAAGTTAACACCCACTCCTAATGTCTGTAAAGGCCCACTTATTTCTCCAAGAATATATTTTTTTTCTAATGGCTCATTATTTCCATAATGGAGCAGAGAAGATCACCTCCAAAAATAGGCCACCTTTAATGTTAATCTCTCAAGGACCACAATGCCTTAACTGTGGTGAATGGGTCATCTTGGTTGAGTGTGTCTTAGGACACTAGCATAAACATTCATAAGCACACTAAGCTTCCTTGGCGTGCCTTCCTGCTAGTGTTTTCCTAAGACACACTCACCCAAGATGACCCATTCACCACAGTTAAGGCATTGTGGTCCTTGAGAGATTAACATTAAAGGTGGCCTATTTTTGGAGGTGATCTTCTCTGCTCCATTATGGAAATAATGAGCCATTAGAAAAAAAATATATTCTTGGAGAAATAAGTGGGCCTTTACAGACATTAGGAGTGGGTGTTAACTTCAGATATTTCCCAATTTCCAATCTTGAGCACAAGGATTGTCGAAAGCTATATTAATGGCTTCCTGTAGGCCTAACCTTGTACGTTGCTTTGCTCATCTTACAGTACTAGAAGGTAAAATATCTATGAATGACTCCATATATATGTTATCTATAACCTTCACTAGCCAAACCCATCAGTACCATATTTCTCCTCAGTCTTTGACTCTAAAGAATAATGCCTAGGGATTTCCTTATACACCCACATTTCTCTCTGAGCACAACTCAGTAATTCTCTTCATTGAGCCCAATTTTCGCTATAATGGCTTATTTAAGATCTTCATAAGGTGTGGCACTCACAGGCTTAGCATCCTGACTTGCAGCTTGGACTTCTGCTGATAAAGGAGGTATACTGGCCCAACAATATTGCCTAAGAGGCTGCATTCTTAGCCACACCTTCAAAATGAATGAATACATAAGTAGAGTACTTCCTTGGAACCTATTTTTGTAAGATGGCAGATGGTACTTTAGGGTGTACTTTGGATTTAGCAACTGCTAGACTACCTAAGGCAATATTTTTGGCACTGCCATTTTGTGCTTATCTAGCAGTTTGGCCGTGAAGGCTATGTGAAAAAGCTTGCTTTCTTGTAGGGCCTTTTGAGAATACTATTTAAGAGCTATTGAAAATGTCTTTGACCTACTGCCACTTGGTACACTGTTGTATCTACAACGGAAGCATCCTCAATCCCACTTCTACCACTACCTGCACATGCGTAGAAGGGGTAACACACCAATTGTAAATGTAATTATATAATTAATTAACTCTGTTTCCAGTATAACTTGGTCTTCGACTCAGACTGCTATGTTTTCCGGGCTCCTAAAATAAGTTAAAGGGTTTTTGTTGTTCTGCTATATGATAACAGCATTCGCCACAGCACACTCCAAAACACCTCCAGACTATACAATATCAACCTGCCTCCCACAAAACATCACCACCCCCAACCAATTCCGTACCATACTACATCATCACTACACTTGGCACACAATATAATCAGTAAGCTTAACACCACACTATAATGTGTTCAGCACAATGCAACTCGCATCACAAAACGTTAGTCCAGATCAATTCACACCTTACCGGATAGCACCCAGAGGCTGTGGAACAAGGGTGGAAATCCTAAATGAGACCCCCACCCTTTATCTCACACAACAACTCACTACGACCATATAACCCGTCACGTTGCCGTACCTCACATCACCCTCGCTGACTTCATACCTCCACACAGGACCATACATTCTATGGTGTACAACACAACACACCTCCCTGTTCACCATACCACATATGCCACATAGCAACACAAAACCTAACACCACACTAATGTACACCGCACCAATCTACACCACCCCGAATCGCAACATCCTACACAGTGCACCACCGGATACAAGTATACTTATACCAGATTACAACATCCCACACTTTACACCAGGCCACATCACATGCTATCATATTGCACCACAGCCATCCATCAACCCCTCCCATAGTTCCCTATGGTTCCACATCAGACTACACCACACCATGCAGTATGCAGGTCATTCAATATCACAACTATCCATATAAGAGCAATTACATGCACGATCACAGCAGGACTATACAACAACAAAGGTCACTTAGTACATATATCACCACACGGCACCACCCAACACACCAACATACCACACAAGCCAATCTCATATCACACTACTCCACTTCAGTCTATCTCACTACAGCACATTATATCATACACCAACATATTCCATCATGTCGCATCATCAATTTTCAAGACCACATCTCTCAGTACCATACCCTCTCAACACACACAATACCACACCATGCCACACTTTCTCAGACTTTGGCACATCATTTCATTACGTCTCACCTTAATGGTCCGTGTACCACATCACCAAATGCCACATAACACCATACCTCACCTTACCACTCTAAATTGCAATGTAATTACTATACAACCCAATGCAGTACATTAGCCAAGACCACACTTGACTCCCCACACCACCCTCACCGCCCACTGCAACACCACATCAGCCTAAACCATACCAATCTGCTTCTTTACATAATACACAAGTCTGACACCGAAAATGAGGGTGTTCAACATCTAGTATAAATCATCTATGTATTATGGCAAAACTCTTCCCATCACTTTGCCGCATCTCACAGCATCCTCCTTGACTTCATAACTCCACACAGGACCATACATTCTATGGTGTACAACACAACACACCCTACTGTACCACAACCCCCCTCCCTGTTCATCATACCACATATGCCACATAGCAACACAAAATCTAACACCACACTAATGTACACCACACCAATCAACACCACACCAAAACGCAACATCCTACACATTGCACCATCGGACACAAGTATAGTTATACCAGATTACAACATCCTCCACTTTATACCAAGCCACATCACATGCTATCATATTGCACCACACACATCCATCAGCCCCTCCCACAGCTCCCTATGGTTCCATATCAGACTACACCACACCATGCAGTATACATGCCATTCAATACCACAACTATCCATATACGAGCAATTACATTGCACATCACAGCACAGCAGAACTATACAACAACAAAGTTAATTTAGTACATATTACCACACCGCACCCCCGAACACACCAACATACCACACAAGACAATCTCATATTGCACCACTCCACTTGAGCCTACCTCACTACAGCACATTATATCCTGCACCAACATATTCCATCATGTCACATCATCAATTTTCAACACCACATCTCTCAGTACCACACAACTCTCAACACACACACACACACAATACTACTCCATGCCACACTTTCTCAGACTTTGGCACACCATTTCATTACGTCTCACCTTAAAGGTCTGTGTACCACATCACCAAATGCCACATAACACCATACCATACCACACTAAATTGCAATGTAATTACTATACAACCAATGTAGTACAATAGCCAAAACCACAGTTGATTCCCCACACCACCCTACACCACCCACTGCAACACCACATCAGTCTAAACCATACCATACTGCTCCTTTACACAGGTTACAGCAAGACACAAGTCAGACACAGAAAATGAGGTTGTTCAACATCTAGTATAAACCATCTATCTATTATGACAAAACTCTTCCTGTCACGCCACCGCACCTCACAGCATCCTCCTTGACTTAAAACCTCCACACAGGACCATACATTCTATGGTATACAACACACCCTACTGTACCACAACACACCTCCCTGTTCACCATACCACATATGCCACATAGCACCACAAAATCTAACACCACACTAATGTACCCACACCAATCTACACCACACCAAAATGCAAAATCCTACACATTGCACCACCGGATACAAGTATACTTATACCAGATTACAACATCCCACACTTTATACCAAGCCACATCACAGGCTATCATATTGCACCCAACCCCTCTATCAACCCCTCCCATCGTTCCCTATTCTTCCACATCAGACTACACCACACCATGCAGTAAACGTGCCCTTCAATACCACAACTATCCATATAAGAGCCATTACATTGCACATCACAGCAGAACTATACAACAACGAAGTTCAATCAGTACATATCACCACACTGCACCAGCGAACACCAACATCCCACACAAGATAATCTCATATTGCACCACTCCACTTCAGTCTACCTCACTACAGCTCATACACTAACATATGCCATCATGTCACATCATCATCAATTTTCAACACCACATCTCTCAGTACCACACCACTCTCAACACACTCAATACCACACCATGCCACACTTTCTCAGACTTTGGCACAACATATCATTACATCTCACCTTAAAGGTCTGTGTACCACATCACCAAATGCTTCATAGCACCATACCTTACCACACTAAATTGCAATGTAATTACTATACAATTCATTGTAGTACAATAGCCAAAAACACACTTGACTCCCCACACCACCCTACACCACCCACTGCAACACCACATCAGTCTAAACCATACCAACCTGCTTCTTTACACAAGTTACAGCAAGACACAAGTCTTACCCAGAAAATGAGGGTGTTCAACATCTAGTATAAACCATCTATTATAGCAAAACTCTTCCAGCAAAACCTCACCCTGCTGGGCCAAACAGAGCTGTAGTATAATATAAAAATATAATGCAAACCATTCAGCCCTTACCCAGAGGCATCTGCTTGCTTACATCCACAAATGGACAAACAATAACCTCGAGGCTCAGGGATAGAGACACACCACCACAGTGCAAATTGAGCAAAGCCACCACAAATACACTGACAACAAATCAGGAATACACAAGTCTGATTTCCCCCAATAAATGAACCTTCTGTTGGAGCGCAAACTGCCATAACACTTAAGGGTGTTAACAGACCATGTAAACAGTGTAGGGTGGCTAAATAAAAACACCTACCATAACATAACAAAGAGTTCTTTCCTATTTGCACAGTTGCTACTAACACCGTATCAGGTTTACTTCCTCGCTTTCTGGATATCCAAGTCCATTTTCGTCTTCGGCTCAATACACCACAGAAAGTCCTATTTTGACACACTAAGTATGTAGATTTTAAAGGTCGTTATGGCAATGGAGGGATGTCTACCGTGGTCTGAGACACTTTTAATTGCACGAGGATTTGGAAAACAAAAATCTTCTGTCATCTAGATTATGGAAGGTCTAGACTCATCCGCAGAAGTGCTCTACAGCATAAACCAACGTGGGATCTGCTTCCCAGGGAGCTTGAAAGGGGTCATCTGGTGAACAATGTCACATGAGCTCTGAAAAGCCATCAGTTATGCTAGAACACATTTCTCATTCAGAATGCTGGCCAGGGGCTTCAGCACACTAAAACTGTTGGTGTTCTAAGAGCATCCTTCTGTTACTGAACAAGCAAGTGTATCAAATGAGCATGACAAAAAGTTTTAAGTGGGGAGTTGAAGGGATGGAATCGGGTGAATGATATTCTGAGACCTTTTTTAGTGAAAATGTGGTTCAGTTTGCATTATGGTGCGATATTATGAAACATTTGAATACATTGTGTCAATTTATTTTTAAAACAAATATTAAAGAAATGAGTTACTTAGAAGAGACCATTAATAAATCGGAGTGGTTTTAGCCATGCATGCACGCAAGGGTAAAATAATTTGTGGATTGGTTTGTTTTCGCACCCTACTTTAACACATGTCTGTCTCCACATTTCCCAATTAAAAGACTCAAATGATTCTTGTTTGCGATGTTGGCAAACTTTAAAAATGAGCTATTGGTTACATTAGTGCCTTTTATGTGCCTCGTTCTTGTAATCTGATATCACACTCTCACAAGAGCGGCATACCTTTGTTCTCTGGGCTCTCCTTAATTTACGTCGATCTTTCACTGCTTTTGAGCACGCAGCTAATGCTGTTTGAAAATTTCACAGATTGAAAGGCTTCACTGTTTTCCATCACCTTTCTTAACTCCTTCCAGGTCTGGTGGTGCTGTATCACCTGCTGCACCCCTAGTTCCAACACCCGGGGGGCGCCAGTTGTTGAAATTGTGAGTGATATAGGTGTGGACAAAAAGAAGTTTGTGTTTTTCTATCTACACCGGATGGTACCTTTGGGAATGTACAACACAAGGAGTATACTCTGTGTATGGGAGTATGGATCTGTACTCCTGCATCAGCACATGTACTTCAAGGCACTTTCATTTAGGAATAGTTTCCACAGATTGACAGGTTCATGTATGTTTTAGCTCTAGCACAAAGAAGCATAGAAATCAGTGCTTAATTTGAGCTGGTGTTTTCCAGTGCTCAGCCGGCGCTTAATCATCAACACCAGTGCTTTTCATTAGCACCAGTTAAGGACACATTCATTTATGCATAGGGAGATTAAGTGATTTGTCCGGAATCTCAGGATGTTGAGCCGATACCGTGGCTAAAACCAGGTTCCCATGTGCTGAAGTCAGCAACTCTGGCCATTACGCCACATCCTCTCCCCACTTTCGTGGTTGGTAGTTGGTTCTGTTTTAGGCTGTGCTAACAGGAGAAATGGGCTGGTGCAGGCTGCCTCCTGATAAGAACCCCAGCCCTTATTTTTTACAAATTAACCACTGCAAAGAATGGTCGACAGCGTACCATTTTTGCAACTGAGATCAAGAGAGCCAAAACCTGTGTATCCATGAGACATGGACTCAAAGCAGTAAAGCTACAATAAACAAGTGTTGTCAATACTGCAGTGGATTGAATAGAAGACAATCACGAGGAGGATAGCAGCGGTGCCAAATAAGGGGATACAATGGCAGGGTGCTGAGGTTTGTAATGCCACGTCTGTAATTGTTAAATGCAATGGTGTTGTCTGAGCCCTGGGCTGTGCACTTTGTATCCTGGCTGCTGTAAATACAAATGTACTAGACTAACAGCATCAACTGATGTTTTCACACTCACCCTGAAAACATCAATAGGTTTCTTAAATGAATGCAAACATGCATAGAATGTTGATAGGAAGTATTGTCATTGTCGATTTCCCAATAACATTACTGTACTGCCCCTAAACAGTATGAGACTGAGAATAGCCAGCACTACAAGTACTGGAATGCTGGCTGTGTTTAGTAAAGATCGTGTATCAGTATGCTGAGGAGTGTGCTCCCAGAAGATGCAGCAGGAGAAGGCAAGCAGTCAATAAAATGTTGTGGCTGGGGTAGAACTAGGGCGCAGAGCAGCAGCCAGTGCACCTACCACAACTGGCCCATTGTAATACATCAGATGCCGGAGACCACCAACACTTAAGGTATGTGTATAAAAGGCATTGTTTTATTTGTAATTTTTACCCTCTTAAAGCTGTTAGGTCTCTATGACATAGTACTACAATAATACCTATATGCATGCTTATTTTACAGTTATTCCTTGTCTAAAGTTTTTAACAAAAATCAGAACTGCCTTATAGAATAAAAACAAAATCCATAGCTACTTACATTAAGTATAGAGTGTGTTTCATCAGCGTGGCTGTTTCCCCTCTGCGCCATGTTAACTCTGTAGTCTTCTGCAAAGCCTGTTTACCCGCAAAGATATAATTAGGTGCTCCAACAAATTTCAGAGTGCAAGTGTAGTTACGTCCCTATTTCAATTTTTTCTCTGCACACTCCCAAGGTGTTAAAAGCGTGCCTTAAAAAAGTCATACTTTCACCGGCCTCTCCCTGCCTAAGAACATCATGACTGTGCATATTTCCAGACCCTCGGCTCCACCCTTTGCAAGACTCCATGCTTATCAGTTCATGCCAGCTCTCTCCCCACGTAGAAGACTCTTCGTGTCTTAGCAGTCTTTTAGGCGGTTTAAAATTAGGCGCTGAAAATGTTACATCAGCACACTTACATTTTTGGTTTTGCCGCTCTTATGAAACTTTGGTCCGTCCCGCTCTTTATGGGGCTGAAAAAGCATTTTTTCTTCACCAGGTTACATCTCCAGGCTGGTTGGTTTGCCGCCTTTTGTGGAACTTGCTCCGTCCATCCCACTTCTGGGCTGCAGCAGCCTATTTTACCATTGCAAAAATTTGCCTGTACATGTTGCTGAACCCTAACACATGCTGTATAAGAGTGCCATGTTTCTCAGCCATGTCCCCACACTCACACGTAGAGCCAAAGCCTCAGTTGCATAGCACAGGTCTTTATTTTTTCTTTTCATACTTAGTGTCATTTACATAAGAGACTTTAAAAAAGGCTGTACATAGTGTTGCACCAGGAAACTTACAGTCTAGGTTTGTGACAACACATTACCCTGTTAAAGAACCCTGCAAGTGTCTGTTACTCAGCCCCCAGTTGCCTTACATACTAACCTCTGTTTATCAATCCTACCACATTACTCCCACTTAGAAAGAAATCACAATTGCACAACAAATGTCTTTATTTATGTATTTATTTTAAAATTTCCTTTTCATAATAGGCATCATTTTACATCAGAGCCTTTAAAATATTTATTTACTTTTCCTTCATAATTAATGGCACTTACAGCAGAGGCTTTCAACATTGGCTGTGCATGGTGCTGCACCAGCAACCTTACAGTTTAGGTCTGTACATCCCATTACCCTGTTAAAGAACCCAGCACAGGCCTGTTACATAGCCTACACAACTGCATTACATACTTGCCCCCCTGTTTATCATCCCTAATACATTACACACCCGTAGGAAAGAAATCACAATTGCACAACAAATGTCTTTATTTATGTATTTATTTTAAAATTTCCTTTATTATGGCTTCCATGACAGGCATCCTTGTACATCAGAGACCTTAAAATATTTATTTATTTTTCTTTTCATAATTAGTGTCATTTTACACCAGACACTTTAAAATTTAGGCTGTGCAAAATATTGCACTGGCAAAATAGCAGTCTGGGGCTGATGCAGGACCGTCCTCCATGTTACAGAACAATGCCATGGCATGTTACACGGCCCCCAGCTGCCTTACATACGGGTCCCCGGTTTATCAGCCCTAACGCATTACTCCCCCATAGAAAGAAGCCACAGTTGCATAAAACTTGTCTTCATTTTATTTTTTATTTTATTTATTTTCCATTTCATAATAGGCATCATTTTACCCCAGAGACTTTACTATTAGGCTGTGCAAAATATAGCAATGGAAAAACTACATGTTTAGGCTTGCTGCAGCACACTCCACCATGTTACAATGCAGTGCCCTGGCATGTTACACGGCCCCCAGCTGCTGGATTACATACTGTCCATGTTTATCATCCCTAATACATTACTCCCACGCAGAAAGAAGCCAGAGTTGCACACTTGTCTTTATTATTTTTTATTTTATTTTCATAACTGCTGTAATTTTCCATCAGAGCCTTTTTAAAATTAGGCGGCAAAATTACTGCCCCAGCAAACAAAAGGTCTAGGTTCCCGCCTCTTCTGCGGCCAATGGATTTCCAGCCCTCTGCTGGCTATGGCTACGCCCCCCTACACAGCAGGCCACCACTCAGGAACACCATCGCCATCAGACACGCCTCCTAGGGGCTGGCCTATCCCCCAAAAAAGACCCTGCAACACTCTAGTGATCCCAGTCCACAGATGGGCCACGACGCTGCTCATGCAACATCAGCCTGCAGCCTCAACTAGCCAACGGACATGCCCAGACATGTCTCTCTGCATGCCCAGACATGTCCCTGCTGACCCGATCAACATGGCGCACACCGGTAAGTCCCTGCTCCCACAACCCTAAACACTCCTGTAGGCCCTACTGCCTGCCTTGCCGCTAGCCCTAGCTACCCCCACACCATCACTCTACATCCATTGACACACATCCATTAATTCCTGTGTGAAGGGCACTCACACCCTACACCTGCCCCACTTCCACCACTGCCCCTCTGGGGGGAGCCCTCAGACCCTGGACTTCCTGCCCTGGACTTCCTGGGAGGGACTTCCTGCCCTGGACTTCCTGGGAGGGACTTCCGGGGAGGGACTTCCGGGGAGGGACTTCCGGGGAGGGACTTCCGGGGCGGGACTTCCGGCTTCTACGTCACTTCCAGGGGGCGTTCCCACCTGTCAAAAAATGAATGGTGACGAAAGGTATCATTCCTTTACTACTTGCATATCGCCATCCAGCAAGAGGCCCAGGTAGGGGAAAGTATTAACTATTTCCAACGTGTGTGTCCCTATTTTAAACACAGGCTTCTTAACTGGTTTCTTGCCAGCCACCATAACAAAGGATTTTTTTAAATTTACCGACAGGTCCATGCAGTGATTGGCCTAATCTTCACTTGATCCGAGATGTATTGGATCCCCAGTTCTGAATGGGCAATATCAGCAGCGGTGGAAGGTGGGGTTTTAAGAATTCTACGAAGAAACTTATCTTCTTCGGTTTGCAGCTTTTTCGCGTCCCTGAATCCCCACACCTCTGCACCATATAATGCCTTTGGCATTGTGACTGATCTGTACAGAGTCATTATTTGTTCAGGGCACCAACGTCCCAGTCTATGTGCAAAGCTTAGGATTGCCCCATTAGGAGACACCAGTTTAGAACAATGTTCCTCCACCAATGGTTTAAAGTGCATATCGCCATCCAGCAAGAGGCCCAGGTAGGGGAAAGTATTAACTATTTCCAACGTGTGTGTCCCTATTTTAAACACAGGCTTCTTAACTGGTTTCTTGCCGGCCACCATAACAAAGGATTTTTTTAAATTTACCGACAGGTCCAGGTCGGCCATAAACTTCACAAAGCCGTTCACCAGTTGTTGTAGGCTGCTCGATGTGCGGGCCAACAGGACCGCGTCGTCCGCATATAACAGTACTGGGATCTGACGCGATCCTACTCTCGGGCAATCCAGGGCAAGGGAAGTGAGGTTGCTTTCAAGGCCATTGATATATAATGAAAAGAGAAAAGGCGCAAGGATGCATCCTTGCCTTACGCCTCCTGAACAGGGGAAAGGCTCAGTTCGCCCCTCTCTGTGCTGAAGCGCACCCTAGCCGTGGTGTTCCAATGGAGCTCTTTTAGGATGTTAATGAGCTCCACCTCCATTCCCATGTTGTACATCATGGCCCATAGTTTGCTTCTATTAACATTGTCAAAAGCAGCAGCCAAATCCATGAACCCCATAAAAACCGTACCACTACTTGCTTTGGTGTATTTGGCCGTTAACAGATACAAGTTCAAACACTGATCACTAGTAGATCTGCCCATTCTGAAACCGTACTGGGTGTCCGCTATGGTATGGTGTTCCTCCGTCCAGTCCATTAGTCGATTCAAGATCACCCGCCCTAATATTTTCGCAGAGACATCGATTAAAGAAATCGGCCTATAAGATATGGGATCTTCTCTGTTCCCTTTCTTAAAAATTGGTACAATCAGTGCGGTGGACCAAGAACGTGGTAGGCCAGACCTAATGGCTGCATTAAGGACCATTGTTAAAATTGGTGCCCAGAAATCTATATTGCTTCTATAAAGGTCTGGGGGTGTTCCATCAGGTCCTGGTGCTTTATTGGGGGTAAGACCTCCAATCGCCGTTTTTAACTCTTCCACGGTGAAAGTTACTTCTACACTCCTGTCGCCCTCCCATTCTCCCTCCTGCACGCCCGTCTTAGTGTTATTGTACAGGCCCTCAAAGTGCGTAACCCATTGGTCTGGGAGGATACTAGAGGTAATGGCTGGTGCTGTGTTGTCCTGGAAACATGACCTATTCACAATTCTCCAGAATTCAGAGTAGTCCCTGTTTTCACCTGCCTCTCTTAAATCCGCCCAGACTTGTGCCTGCAGTGCTGCTTTCCTTTCCCTAACACTAGACTTGTAGATTTGCCTATAGTTGGCTACTAGTGCGGTGTTCCTTGGTTTGCATTTGAGGGCTTTTTTTAGATTCCTCAATGCTTTAGAACAGGTTGTGTCAAACCAACGTGGGTGATTCGTTGTTGTCTTGGCAGAACCTTTCGCTTCCAGCAGTTTATCTGCTAGTTTTGTTAGGGATTCAAACGCTGCTACTACATCTAAGCCTTCTATTTGGGGGTTCAGGCATTCTTCTACGTATTTCCCCCCTTTTTGGATTATGGCTTTGTAGAATTCCTGAGGGTTTATTTTTATCCATTTAAGTCGCCTCCCCTGGTCTACAGGCTGCAGCCTGCCCTCCCTTTTATTGATCTTTCTCCTGTAACTCATGTAGCTTAGTTCTACCACTAGTGGATTATGGTCACTGAAGGGGCTCCACTTTGGAGAAAGAGGCTGCCAAAGGAATCAAAGAGGAAAGAGAAGAGAAAGGCACAGGGGACATTAGACATTTGGACAAATGGAGAGTGGTGGGGCAACTGAAGAGAACAGAGGTAGAGAGGGGGATGTGCAAAGGTATTCACAAGGAAAGACAGAGTGCTTGAATCTCTGAAATGTTACCTGCATGATTTTAGATTTACGTCTTTTGGCACTTCATAAAACTTTGCCAAGATGCCGGCTTCCAGGAGTACATCATAAAAACCTTTGAAAATTGCTTTTATCGTATGTGGGCTGGCATGTTGTGCCTGCATAACTGTACTTGGCATACCATACCATTTTGCATTCCAGGTGTCAATACTTTGTGGAATAGCACGTTTTTCGGTTTTGTTTTTCTCCCAGTGGAAAAGACATTTCTCCTGCACCCCCACAACTTTTTGTGGGTGTCCCCTTCCCCTTCTTAACCTGAAAACCAAAGGGATTTAATACTGCTAGGTCAGAAGTAAATCTAAGAATGCCCCAGTGTGGGAAAGATCCAGATCGAAAACCCATTATTGTAAGAATTTGTGTTTCCACAAATTTAGCATTGAAACACACCCTGGAACAACACTCTCCAATCCTTGAATACATTTACTCCAATGCAATATTACACCAGCATGAGTAATATTGTGCATGAGTAAAATGATTTATGAGTGCAAATTCACCTATTTTGCATTTTTTGTTTCCGAGGCTTGCAATCTCGCCGCAGATCTGAGCAGACCAGACCAGAGCAGTGCGAGGCATCAGCGGAGTGGAGGGAAACACAGCAGTCTTTGGTGCCGCTGCTACCAGGGGACGCGAGACGCGACATGCCGAGAGACGCCGTGAGATGCCGCGGTCGAACCTTGAGCCCTGAGTGTCTGTGTCTGTGCCCTCGCACCTGAAATCTTGGCAGGGGAAGCGGCGGGTACCTCGCCGTAGACCCAGAGACCGGGCGAGGGTGTCAGCGAGTCAGCGAGGTGAGCGCAGCAGCAGGCTCTCCGAGCATCTTCACCCCGTCTCTGCCCCCCCTACCCCGTTGAGCTCACAGCAGCGGTGGGGGAGTGGTGGAGCGGTGGGAACGGTGGACCAAAGCGTGACTGGGCTCCCAAAACTTTGCGTTTCCTTGGCCCCCCCACAGCCTCTCACAGCCTGCTCACAGTCCAGGTAGTGTTACACGACTACCACACTCCCTGCCTTTGTTGCTCCTGTGGTGGTCTGTTTGCCACGCTCTCCATAGACGTCGGTTGGCAGTGGCAGTCCTCACAAAAGGAAAAGGAGGAGGTTACTGCAGAGTAAGCAAAGGGCAGGCTCGGACCGCCCCTCCCACTTGAGTACAACGTGGTCTTAGCTGCAGTAAGGAGGGGTTTAACAGGTTCAACAGGTGGCCTCGCAGTTTTTGGCCTATAATAAAGCTATCAGTAGGCCCAGCTCTCACTTGCTCTCACTTGGTCCCTTAATAGGTTGTCACGAAACCACACCAGAGTGGCAAAAGCCCTGAATGAGATCCGGGAGAACAAGAGAGGCAATGCCGCCCATGCCGCTCAGGCCAAAGCCGAGAAAAGCAAAAAAGCAAATCTCCGGTGCTCAGCACAGCCCGGAACCAGAACTCATCACCACAGATCGGGACCATAGCGCGACTGCAGTGTGGACGGGGCCAGTCAGAGCTATGTGTTCTAACCAGCCCAAGATATACACAAAGTTCCATTTTCTAAAGGACATCGGGTCGGCTCTCTACTCAAGCAATGCTGCCCTTACAGGCCTACAATCTCCGATGCTGCCTTTACAGCCATACGCATCAGTTTCAACAGAATAATCTGGAGTCGTCAAAAGGGCCCAATCCCAGGAGAATCAGGAGAATCATCATTCCCAATCCAAGCCCCAACCACGAGGCAGGGCTATGACGGGCTCGACTGTAACAAAAACTGTAGCTATACCTGGGAATTTAGGATCCTCCCCAACGACAACCAGTCAACAAGGCAGGTCCCAAAGAAGTCTCCTCGCAGACCACACGTCACAAGAACCCTTAGAAACCTCAGAAACTTTAGAACCACCACTGCAATATGAAGCTAGTGATGGAGGTTACTTCAACAATAAAAGCACCACAGAGAGCACCATCAAAGAGCATGCTAGGTCTTTAGCTGATGAACAAACCATTGCCGATAACATCATCAGCACAAAGAACAGCACGTATAGTGGCAACTACAACAACCACAACAATAACCTCAACAAGGGTATTGAATTAAGAAGCAAAAATTCAACAGAAAACCTCCCACTTAATACTCAAGGGAGCCTTCCCTCTCATTGAAGAGGTGAAATAGAGGACCCAGGAATAACAGACGCAGACCAGAAAGGAGAAAGGAGGGTGACTACGTCACAATTAGACACTCAAGACTGGGAGGATATGCTGGAAGTCTACTTACAAGAGCAAGGTAAAGAACAAAAAACGATCCAAGAACATAGGGTGCTTAGCCCCCAAGTACCCTCCAATAAATTGATCCTTATAGATCAGACCAACAACAGCCCTAACAGCAGCGAGCCAACAAAGGAACAAAGCACTGGCGTTTGGCCCTCTCTCCTTAACACAATTCAATTAGTGGTTAACGCACTGCAATTTCAATCAGAAAAGATAGAAATCCAGTTAAAATTACTGAACACTTTGGCAGTTTTCACTGCTGGAATAGACGAAAAATTGGGAAACTTAAACTGCCTGATATCAAGAGCCCAAAAAAATTCTAACCTTAAATGTAATTGTGATCAGGTCGTTGGCAAACTGTTCACCTTGCCCGTAATGCTTAGCGGCATGCTAAAGGAGATTAAAAGTGTAACGACTAAAACAACTACGACAACAACAAGGCAGGACATCCCAAACACAGCAGAAGGAATAGCAAACAATCTCCCTGCACTCATTCCTCAGAAGGGGAGTGCTAATGAGGCCACAGCAAATACGAGAGTCCCTGGAAATGGTGAAGCACCAAAACTTAACGCAAAGCAACGCCGCCAACAAAAAAGGAAAGGCTGTAATCAAAAGCCCTATACTAATACAATGCCTTACTTCCCCATCTTCTCAAATTTTCGTAACAACTGTGAAATCAACCTAGATGACGCAAGCACTCCATTAATCCAAGATCTTTCTCCACCAACAACTTCTAAATATTGCCTGGATCCTGAACGTCCCCAAAAACAGATTTCAACAACCAGGGCACAGGAGGAGAAAGAAGAGTTAAACCCAAATAAACACAAAATCATGTCAAAATCACAACAGGAACAAGGGAAAAGACAAAGACAAATAACTGATCCACTAACAACAACAAATTTGGTGACCACTCAAAATCAATAACAAACACAGAGCCATGAACAAAGGAAAAAAAACGGCTACGCCAAATAAATCCGTACATGCAAACGAAAAGAAAGGATACACATGCACTTCCGGGGCATATAAGCAGGACAATATAAATCAAAAAATGCCTAATACAACACCAAATCACGGGCGAAGAAAGGAAGCTAAGGAAACCATAAACAGGCCTGACAGGCCAATCGAGGAGACACGATCCAGGGAACCTAATTGCCCTGATATACCATCAAACAACAGTACCAGTCCCAGGCTTGCGGTCAACAAGGTACAGCACAGGGGGCAAGCACCAATTCAGTCCACCCGCATGCAAAGAACTCCTAAGCCTACTATAGTAAACCACAAGGCAGTGGCACTAAGCTTCAAAGGGGACACACCGTATAAAGAAATAACAAGTGGTCTGTTTCAAACAGAACCAACAGATACAACAAACCAACTGCTTTTAGAAACACAAACTACAAAGCAAGAGTCACCGGTCCTGGTATTTCATCCAACATACGTTTCCCGGGGCCCCCAGGATATACTAAATCGTGGTAACATCCTAAAATTGATGAAAGCCATTCCAAACCTCGTCGAGATAAGATCAATGGAACTCATATCTATAGAGTTTAAATGCACCAATAATCCCCAAAGCCAAGAGGCCACAAAAACAACGTGGAGCTCTAGCAGAATTGCAAAAACAATCCTGGCAGAATTGAGCACTTTTCAAAAATGGGGTATTGAAATATCCCCATTTCAAAATCCAGCTTACCCAGCTTCACAACTAACTAATGAAAACAACGGACAAAAAGTGCACCAAATATCTTTAAACTGCGTCCTTAAAGGAGCCCGTGGGAGATCTCGCCAAAGGAGTCCCGACAACTATTGGGAACAACAAGAATCAACAGTATGGTCACCTGTTATAACAAATCAGGGACGTAATAAGGAAGCAATATCACGTACCATAACCAGATGCATAGAGCAGGACTGACCCGATCCACAAGACAGAATCGAAGGTAGACCAAAAAGCCCCTCCTTAGAGTCTGCTCATGGAACATAAACGGTCTAGCAGCCAAACTAGACGACCCAGACTTCCTAAACTACGTCACGGTTTATGACATAATCCTTCTTCAGGAAACCTGGCTCACAGTCCCGATACAAATTGAGGGATACATGTGCTTCGCCACATCGGCTACAAGGACTGGCAGATTTGGCCACAGCTGTGGGGGGCTGGCTACCTATGTCTCAACCACAAGCATATCGGCAGCAACCTTGATGGGTCCAAAATCAAATGTAACAATAGCAGTTAAAATCTCTATTTTTATTGAGGACCAAGAAACAGAGGTGTCCCTGTTTAACTCATATATTCAACCCTAACGAAAAACAAAAGACGTCACAGAGCGTGTCAATCAAGTGTCAAATACTGCTATGGAGCTGGAAAACTCGCTGCTAATCTTGACAGGGGACTTAAATCAATACCTCATAGGCTCGTCCCAGGGAGAAGAGGTAGCGGCACAAACGGGAATCTATAACATTCCGACACAGTAAGCCCCTCAGCATAGGAAGAAGACACGCCGCAACAACCAACTACTAGAAGATCTGGAACATTTAAATCTCTGAGCACTAAATTGTAGATACCCGGATGATATTCCACCAGTTCACTCACACTACTCTGCAACAACTAGCTCAATCTTGGATTATACGTTTGCAAGTCATGGCCTCTTCCAGCATATTAGTGGATATAGAATGGGGGACAAAGGTGACCGCGATCACCATCCCCAAGAATTCCACATAACAGCCAAGGCAGCAAAAACGATCAGGCCTGACGCAACTCTGGGGACTACACATATTTCAAACCTCAGGAGAATCAAATGCACAACAAACAATATAACCACTAAAGTTGAAGCCGCAATTCAACTTCTCAATCAGTTAGCTGAAAGCTCAGAAAATAAAATTGAAATCTGGGAAAAATTCACTGATACACTATTAGAACAATATGCAGACACCACTGGCAAAAAACAGAAGGCACAGAAAATACGGAAAAAGAACAACATCTCGAAAAAACACCGAGTACAGATTAAGATTTTTTTTTAAAACAATAAATTCAGCCCTCCACAACCTAAGAAGATCCCCGGGGAAAAATTGCTAAGCGACATTAAAAGCAATAACAGTAGTCGCTTTTGGAAAACAGTAAATTGGATCATCCGCCCACATCACACGGGAATTGGGTCATATATTCCGGAATCAACCTGGGTGTAATACCTCTCAACTCATTTCAACCACTATACTGAATGCAATGGACAACAACAGGCCAGTACTCAAATGCCGCAAGAACAAGCTAGACAAACCCCAATTGAGAAGAGTGATCAGGAATCTCCATCCAACAAAACAGATCACTGGGCGTCGCTAGTCACTCTTTACCCTTAACAATTAAAAAACAGATCGCAAAAGGGAGGAATGAAGGGGCCCCGGGACCTAACGGAATACCTATATAAGGCAAATAGTGAAGACTGGGCGGAAATTTTGTATTCCCTATTTTTGGATGTTAGGCGGTTGAACATAATAACTGAAACTTGGAAAGGTTCAATCATAGCACAATTAAAAGCGCCGGGACACTCTTTTTGAGTAGCCGTTGCGCTCTACAAAAAACCATTTAACATAACATAACTTAACATAACAATCCATAAAAAAGGGGATAAAGCAGATCCCAATAACGACCGCCTAATAGCACTGATAGACAACGAGGCAAAATACTTTGCAGGCACTATACTTGAAGATCTTACAACCTGGGCTGAGGCGAGATCTATTATAACATGGAATCAGACTGGGTTTCGCAAATCAACAAGTACAACTACCAACATTCTCACAATGTCCTTAATAATCGATGCAGCCAAAGTCTCTAAGCTACCTCTACATCTATGCTATATTGACTTTAGCGCTGCTTTCGATAACGTGGAGAGAGGCAGATTGTGGGGGAAACTGGCACAATGGGGAATATCACAGCCCACCCTAAACATGCTGAGGCTCGGGGGCGTGGCCAAGCAACATGGCCGACAGGACGTGAGCTCCACCAGCTCCGTCCCGAGGATCCGCAAATCCTGCTAATAAATCCTGCCCGGACTGTCCAATTGTTTGGAAATCGTGTCGGTAGACCTCCTAACTCGACTGGGATCTCCCGGGTTGAGGGAGCGGTCCCGGATCCCTCCGTGAGCGGACACAAAGACACGCTTGGAGGTTGGAGCGGAGCGCTGACTCACGCAACGCCGCGGTCTGGGCCTGGGTCGCGGAGGCAAGCTGTCGGCGACCCGCCCAGTACTGACGTCCTGTGGGTTCCAGGCCGAGCGAGTCCTTGGCGGACCCCGGCGCTTTACCAGCGGCTGCCGATGCGAAGTTTGAGAGTGGAGATCAGGTGTTGGAGGGCCTCGGTGATCTGTGGCGATCGTGGAGGAGGGAGCGGGGCGCCTTCCATCATGGGCTGTGCTCCTGCAGCGGAGCTCCGCCCCGGGCGCTGCGCTGCCGGGGACCGCTCGGCTGGCCTCCGGAGCCTCGGGAGACCTACATGAGACGGTGGTGAGCGTGGTGAGCGTGAGTACTGTTGCCCTGATCCTTGATGGCGACGTACCTCCAGTGAAACGGACCCTGCAGTGTTGGGCGGTCGGCCTGGCCTGCTTCCTTTGTTGGGCCACGCAGGAGCTGTGGACTCGCTCCCCCCTCTCCCCCCCCGAATCACAGACTGAATTACGTCCCCCTATTAGGGGTTGCTGATGCCTTGCTACCCCCGAGAGGGTCACGGAGTGCGGCACTCTGGGGGCTGCGACCACACTGGCTCCCCTCCCCCACTCACCCGCCATTTTGACTGCTCCTTCAGGCGATTCCTTGGTGGTGCTGTGGGTGCGCGGGGCGAGGGAGTCCACTGTTTGAACTACGACTGTGTGCTTTATTGAGGGGTTATTTCCGGGGCCCCGGGGGCTGGCCTACACCCGACTGGGGGTGTACCGACTGTCCCTCTCCTTGTTGCCTGGGCGAGCGCCGGACTCTGACCACCACTGCACTCCCGGCTTGAGGGGGAGGCCAGAACACGCTGCCTCCGATCTGCCCTGATTGCTGGGTCGCCTGGCCTGCATCGGCGACTGCCTGCACTGCGCCTGATGGTAGGCGCTGCAGCGGCCTGTGAACTGCAATACACCTGGCCCACGTTGAACTGTGCTTCTGCGCTCTCCGGTGGGGGAGCCTCTGGAGACCTGCAAATTCTTCTCCTGCCCTATTTGATGGTGCGCCGACCGGCCCGGGTACACTAGCTGGAGAGGGCACCTGTTTGCCTATTTCAACTGGGATGTCAGCTATCCCGCCGCCTGGCCCGGTGAGTGCATCGTGGATTATTACTTGTCCGTTTTTACACTACTGTGGGGAGTGCCGGACTCCCGCCCTTATGGGGGAACCTGCGTGGGGACTGCCTTAGATCGCCTCGGCTGTTCCCCTGCCTGGGTTGGACACCGCCTGGAGCCGCCCACTGTCCTGGCACTTCGTCTGGTCATCCTTTCTTTGGACCGCCACTGGGCTCTACGACTAGCTAGTGGGACCAGGCTGAAACTCTTTGGAACGCCTTGGGAGGGCACACGATCTACCCCTCTAGATGGCGACCCGCAAGGATAGGTCCGCGAAATCCTCCCAACCCAACACCATTGTCCAGTATACCACCCCGCGTCTGCCATCGCAGAGGATCACGCGGCAGACGGGCCCGGAGGATGGAGGGGATGGACCGCCTGAGCCTTCCAGAGCGGAGATCCTGAAGGCTATCCAGGAATCCCATTCCGCCTTGGAGAGGCAGATCGAGACTGTATCCATAGATGTTAATCTACTCCGGACGGATCTCCGTAAAGTAGCGGACAAGGTCACCGATGCGGAAGGCAATATTGCCCATTTACAAACTGAGGTGGCTTCCTTGCAAAAATCTGTTGCACATCTGACGTCCACCACCCGTGCACTGGAGAGAAGAGCTGAAGACGCGGAAGGTAGGGCCCGTCGGAGTAACATCCGGGTCCTGGGCGTACCGGAACGCCTGGAGGCGGGAAACGCTGAGCGCTTCTTGGAGACCTGGATCCGTACCCAGTTGTGCCTGACCGGATTGTCCAGTGTCTTTGTCATTGAAGGTGCACATAGGGCCCTTGTTCCCCCTCCGCGGCCGGGCGAGCCTCCTAGAGCCCTGATCGCAAAGATCCTGAACTATAGAGATCGTGAATGTATTCTAAGGGCCGCAAGGGAAATGGAGTCCCTCACAATCGAAAATAGCCGAGTTTCCATTTATCCTGATTATACTCAGCAGGTGCAGGAGCATCGGAAGTCCTACTTGGGAGTTAAGCAAAAACTCCGGGGAAATGAAGCTCCAATACATGCTCTTCTACCCAGCCAAACTCAAGGTGCTCTCCCAGGGCCGCGCCCACTTCTTCGAGTCCCAGGCGGAGGTGTGGGAGTGGCTCGAGATCCGGGGAGATGACCTACCACCTGGTGAGCGGGGCGGCCCCCGCGAGACCTGGGGGACCCGGCCCCAGCGACGCCGTCGAGGCAGAGGACGACGCCGATCCTGATCCCGGGGTTCTGCTGAGCCTCGGGTGACTGTGGGGGGGGACGGAGCACTGTGCATGAGAACATCATCAACGGGGGTCGCCCCGGAGTCCTCTGAGACATCTGCCCCTGGTGAGGTCCTGGTCCCGGATACTTTGAAGGAAACCTTGCCGGATACGGACTCCACTGCTCCAGTGATCCCGGAAACTGGCCTTTCTGAACCACATCTTGAGTGAGCTCTGACCTAAGGTACTGTTTTGTTACTGCGTTGTTGTCCTCCGATGTGGGGGCACCCCCTTCTGGGTCTTTGTCAGATCATTGCTGTCTCTCCTTGGTGTTGGGAGCCCTGGGTGATCGACTGCGGAGGAGAACTGGTGCCCCGTTACCCGGGGAGCTATGCTGTGGGGCCCACGAGTCTATGGCGGATCGTCGCCCAATATAGAGACTGTATTCAATAGACATACCCGGAGACTGTCCTGGAACATTGGGTCCTCGGGGGAGCTGGGGGGGAGGGGGGGGTGGGTCTGGTTGGTTGTGTGTGAGTGTGGGTTTAGTGGGTTGTATGGGGTGGCTGTGTACGTCCTGGCACTGGCAGGGGAAGGGCAGGGTAGCGTTTTTGGTTGTTGCTGTCCTTTTGCTCGTGGGTGGGGGTGGGGAAACTGTTTCTGGAGGGGTTCTGGGTTCCGTTGTTGTTGTTTTTGGCTGGCACTGGCAGGGGGGGCGGGGTGGCGAGCTTTGATGTTGCCCTACTCCTGCTCATGAATGGGGGGGGGATTTCTTTAGAGTTCGTGTGGTTGGGGGAGCTGTGGGGTTGGGGGGTTATTGTTTTTGGCATCGAGTGTACCGTGGTTCAGGCCCCTGGGAGGCTGCTTGCAGATGCTGGACTTGGTTGTCCGGATGGGCAAGCTCAATGCTTATGGGTGTAACGAGGGTGAGGTCGGAAAGCGTACCCCGGGGGAATGGTGGAATCCGTGCCCCTCTGACCCTGAACCTCCTCCTTCGTTACAGACTGACCCCTGGAGGAACGATCAGTGCAACGGCAGCGTGGACGGCGATCACAGGGGCCCCTTTAACTGGGCGTTCGATTCCGCGAAGGAGGACCCGCCCCCTGTGGACGTCAGCACTACCGGAATGGTCAAAGGCCAGGATGTGATGTACGGAGGGTGTCTTTTCACCCCGGAGGAGCGGAAGGAGGAAGTCGAGACGGCGACAAGCGGAGAGAAGGACGGAACCGAGGAAGAAAAAACCCCTGAGGAACATCGAGGAGGCGAGGTGGAGCCGGTGGAGAGAGGAGAGCCAGGAGGCCAACGACCCCGTGAACCGCCGTGCCACACTCCCGAGGGAGGAGTGTGGCTGTCACAGGTACGGCGGCGTTGGGCAGCCTGGGTGGGGAGCCGGAGTGCTCACGTGTAGTATAGTGTAAAAAGCCCTTGTTTGTTTCATCCCTAACGTGTCTCCGACCCCCCCCTTTCCACTACCCGCTTCCGTCCCTGTACCTCACCTCCTATCCCGCCCTTCGATCACCGTTGCACTAAGACGTATGAGCACTGCTGTACACTAGGGCTGTCCCCACTACCCCGGTCCCTGAAGGTGCATAGACTGAGAAGAACAAACAGTAACGGCCTCCCTCTCTCTCTGGTCTCTTACATGTCACGGAGCTGGTCGGAGTCCCGCTAGAGCGTCCCCACATACCATCAAGAAACGGACGAAGCAACAACCACGGATCCCAGCACATTACCCCGAGACCGCCTGACCCAGAGGAGGAGAAAGACATTTGTGTATAAAAGCACCTTAAAAATAAAACCTTCTTTGCCCGCAACACCTGGTGTCAAGGTCGTCCCTGTAACCCCGCCTACACTGGTGTCAGAAGTGGGATCTTCCCCAACGGACCTGGCCATGGCAATGGACCAGGTGATTCAAACCCTGATCGACGGGCAACAAAAGCTGGAGTGGGTCATTGGGCAACAGATCAACACAGCAGACGCCGACAGGGAGCTGTTTCGCACCACAATAACCCAGCAAATGGACAGCATTCAAAAGACTGTACAAGCCCCAGGCACAGTAACAATGGCTGATAGAAGACCCCTAGGGCCACACCCCTCAGGAGTGGCATTACAAAAATACGTGGCGGGGGAAGACCCCGATGCTTTTCTCCTCAACTTCGAAAGGGCCGCTAGGGCTTGTGGGTGGCCGGAGGAGAAATGGCCTTTCTTCTTGGCCCCGTTACTGACAGGTGAGGCCCAAACAGCCTATCAAGTAGCCAACCATTCGGGCACCGCTTCCTATTATGAAGTTAAAGAGGTGATACTGGACCACTTAGGGATGGACGCAGAGGCCTACAGGCTCAGGTTTAGAAAGGAAAAGGGGAACACCGGTGAAAATCCAAAAACTCTGTACCTGAGGATCAAGATGGCGGCGGAAAAATGGCTGAGACCAGGTAGCAGAAGTAAGGAAGAAGTTATGACCAGTATTATCTTGGAACAATTCATGGAGGCCTTGCCCTATGGCACCCAGAGGTGGTTGCGACAGCATCCAGGGCTGACAGCTGCTCAGGCGATCGAGATGGCGGCCAACTACACCAGGGCTGCCCCCCGGTCCTTCCCTTGGGATATGGAAAAAGGTGGTAAGACCAGTGTCCCGCCTCCAAAACAGGACAGAAGAAAGATAATACCCGAGCCCCTCAAACCTCGGCCCTACCGGCCGGAACCCCCCCTGAAAGGGCCTCAATGCTTCGAGTGTGGGGAATGGGGCCATATAGCACGGATGTGCCCCCACAGGAAACCAACGGAGGAGCCCATGGAGGTCGGCTACATACCCCGAGCCGTGATGTACACAGCGGAAATGGGACCCTCGTTTTACGTAAGAGTCCTAGTGAATCAGAACCCAGTGAAAGCCCTGTTGGATTCAGGTTGTAGACAATCTGTAATCCAAGAGCGATTGTTGCACCCAGCTCAAATAGGCCATGAAGGAATAGTGCACATTAGGTGTGTGCACGGGGACGTGAAACCCTACCCCCTGGCCAGCATCACCTTACACCCAAAGGGTAGGGATCCCTGCACGGTAAAAGTAGGAGTGGTGGGTTCTTTGCCTGAAGAGTTAATCATAGGAGTGGATAATCCAGACTTCCTGTCTATGTTCAAAAGAGAACTGAGAGACAGCCCCGTAGGGGCTTACCTGTCGATAGAACCCTGGGCCTTGGATAGGGGGTTCAAGTTCGCCCAGGCTAACGATCCCTCACTCTTGAACGCGTGGGAGGCGGCTCACGTGGCACAGAATACCCAGACAACAGCGTACCCCCATTTCAAGATAGAAAAAGACCTACTTTACAGGGAAGGAAAGGCGGGAGAACCAAGTCAACTAGTGGTACCCAAAGACTGCAGGGAGCAGATACTGTTTTATGCTCACACGCACTTAACTGCTGGGCATAGTGGGACCGAGAAAAC
The DNA here is from genome assembly GCF_964261635.1 of Lissotriton helveticus. Classification (NCBI taxonomy): domain Eukaryota; kingdom Metazoa; phylum Chordata; class Amphibia; order Caudata; family Salamandridae; genus Lissotriton; species Lissotriton helveticus. The sequence continues at coordinate 438,521,763 of NC_136068.1, forward strand.
AACCCAAAATATATTGCGTCTGTTCTACTGGCCTGGTATATACAAGGAAGCGGAAACCTATTGCAGACAATGTGAGGTGTGCCAAAAAAAGAACCTTACTAAACCCCCTGCAGTACCCCTACAACCTTTACCTGTCATAGGCAATCCCTGGGAAAGGGTGGGGATGGATCTCATTGGTCCCTTGCCGCGCACTGCCAGAGGACACACATATGCCTTGGTAATAGTTGACTACAACACAAGGTTCCCGGAAGCCTTCGCCATCAGTGCGCCTACCACCAAGAATGTGGCAGATAAATTAGTGGAGTTATTCTCGAGGGTGGGGTTTCCGAGGGAGATCCTCACCGATCAAGGAACCCCATTCGTGTCCCGTATGATGCAAGAAGTGTGCAAGTTACTGGACCTACGCCACATCCGCACCAGCGCCTACCATCCCCAAACGGATGGCCTCGTAGAGAGGTACAACAGAACATTGAAAACCACGTTAAAAAAACTGTTGAACACCGAAGCTAAAGATTGGGATAGGGTGTTACCCTTGGCCCTCTATGTCGTAAGAGCCCAAGTCCAGAGCAGTTTGGGGTTTTCACCGTTCGAACTTCTGTACGGGAGACAGCCCAGATCCCTGCTGGAAATCACCAGGGAAGCATGGGAGGGTGAGGAAGCAGCAGAACAGAGAAGTCTACTGGACTACACCCAGCAGTTAAGGTCTCGCCTGGGCAAGTTGCGGGATCTCGCCTATTCCAACCTAGAAAAAGCACAAAACAGCCAAAGATATCAATACGATAAAGGAAAAAAATGGAGAACCCTAGAGATAGGCGATTGGGCGCTGGTACTCCTACCATCATCCACCCAAAAATTCAGGAGCGAGTGGAAGGGGCCGTACAAGGTAATAGAAACCATCGGCCGCACAACCTATCGGGTGCGACTGTCCCCATCAAGGAGACAAACCTTCCATATCAATCTCCTGAAAAAATGGCTAGGACCCCCCCCCAGTTCAGCCAATCTAGCCCTTCCGTCAAGCCAACAACTGTCGACCTTGGAACTACTTCCAGTCAATCCGGAGATAAATGACAAAGAAAAACAGGAACTGATGGAAGTCCTACGCCCCTTTTCCCCATTGTTCTCCGATACCCCTGGATGCACCCATATGGCGGAGCATCAAATACAAACCAAAGAGGGACAAATCATCAAACAAAGGGCTTATCGTATACCTGCGGCCAAAAGGGCCGACGTAAGAAAGGAAGTACAAGACATGCTTAGACTAGGGGTGATTCGGCCTTCGAGAAGTAACTGGGCCTCACCCATAGTCATGGTGCCAAAACCCGACGGGTCAACCCGTTTTTGCATGGACTTCAGGGCGTTGAACGCTATCTCCTCGTTTGACGCGTTTCCCATCCCAAGGGTGGATGAGCTCATAGAGCGAATAGGGGAAGCCCGCTACATCACGACTTTTGACCTGACCAAAGGGTATTGGCAGGTGCCTCTGCGGGAGGAAGATAGGCACAAGACGGCCTTCGCAACAGAGGACGGGCTATTCGAGTTCAACGTGCTACCTTTTGGGCTCCATGGAGCCCCGGCCACGTTCCAGAGGTTGATGAACACCGTGTTGGCCCCCCATAACCAGTATAGCTCAGTATACTTGGACGACATAGTCGTCTTTAGTCCTACATGGGAAGCACACTTGAGCCACGTTGACAGAGTCCTTCGTGCTCTGCAATCGGCCGGGCTACATGTGAATGCTCGGAAATCCAGAGCCGCCTATTCCAAGGTGAAGTACCTGGGGTTTATGCTGGGGGATGGAGTAATAGCCCCCCAGGAAGAAAAGATAAAAGCAATCACCAAAACGCCATTCCCTAAGACCAAGCGAGAATTAAGGGCGTTCTTGGGCCTTATCGGCTATTATCGGCGTTTTATCAAGAACTTTGCTGCCCTCTCAACACCCTTGACGAACCTCCTACAGAAGCAGGTTCGGAATACCCTGCCATGCCCACCTTCAGATGAGGCTAATGCAGCTTTTCAGGCCCTGAAAGAGGCCATCACCTCAAGCCCTGTGTTGATTTCTCCCGACTTTGAGAAACCCTTCTCCCTAGCAACAGACGCATCCGACACTGGCATAGGAGCGGTATTATCTCAGGAGGGTTCCGATGGACACGAACACCCCATCCTGTACGTGAGCCGAAAACTACACCCAAGGGAACAAAAGTATCCTACGGTGGAAAAGGAATGCTTGGCAATACGTTGGGCAGTGGACAAGCTCAGGTATTACCTGGAGGGCAAAGCCTTCACCCTCTACTCCGATCACGCCCCTTTGCAATGGATGCACAAAAACCTATCCCATAATGCAAGGATCCTGAGGTGGTTTTTATTTCTCCAGCCATTCGCCTTCACAGTTACACATAGGAAAGGGTGTGATAATGGCAACGCAGACTTCCTGTCCAGAATGCCCATTCTCCCCGAGCGGGCGAATCCAGGGGGGGAGGAGTGTAACGAGGGTGAGGTCGGAAAGCGTACCCCGGGGGAATGGTGGAATCCGTGCCCCTCTGACCCTGAACCTCCTCCTTCGTTACAGACTGACCCCTGGAGGAACGATCAGTGCAACGGCAGCGTGGACGGCGATCACAGGGGCCCCTTTAACTGGGCGTTCGATTCCGCGAAGGAGGACCCGCCCCCTGTGGACGTCAGCACTACCGGAATGGTCAAAGGCCAGGATGTGATGTACGGAGGGTGTGTTTTCACCCCGGAGGAGCGGAAGGAGGAAGTCGAGACGGCGACAAGCGGAGAGAAGGACGGAACCGAGGAAGAAAAAACCCCTGAGGAACATCGAGGAGGCGAGGTGGAGCCGGTGGAGAGAGGAGAGCCAGGAGGCCAACGACCCCGTGAACCGCCGTGCCACACTCCCGAGGGAGGAGTGTGGCTGTCACAGGTACGGCGGCGTTGGGCAGCCTGGGTGGGGAGCCGGAGTGCTCACGTGTAGTATAGTGTAAAAAGCCCTTGTTTGTTTCATCCCTAACGTGTCTCCGACCCCCCCCTTTCCACTACCCGCTTCCGTCCCTGTACCTCACCTCCTATCCCGCCCTTCGATCACCGTTGCACTAAGACGTATGAGCACTGCTGTACACTAGGGCTGTCCCCACTACCCCGGTCCCTGAAGGTGCATAGACTGAGAAGAACAAACAGTAACGGCCTCCCTCTCTCTCTGGTCTCTTACATGTCACGGAGCTGGTCGGAGTCCCGCTAGAGCGTCCCCACATACCATCAAGAAACGGACGAAGCAACAACCACGGATCCCAGCACATTACCCCGAGACCGCCTGACCCAGAGGAGGAGAAAGACATTTGTGTATAAAAGCACCTTAAAAATAAAACCTTCTTTGCCCGCAACACCTGGTGTCAAGGTCGTCCCTGTAACCCCGCCTACAATGGGATACAAATTTTTAACTTGGAACGTGCGGTGCTTGGGCACTTGCACCAAGAGACACAGGGTACTGTCCTTTCTACGCCGTCATGGAGTCTCTGTGGCGTGCTTGCAGGAAACGCATCTGAATGAGGATGGTGCCCTTAAGGTGGCGAAGAAGTGGAGGGGTCAAATGTTCCATTCCTCCTTCTCTACCTATGCAAGGGGGGGTCCTGATCTGGGTGGCACCCGGGGTTCCCCTGGCGGTCCAGTTTGCTGAGGCAGATATTGAGGGCAGATATGTACTTCTGCGGGTGAAGCTGGATGGGAGGGATTTCCTGCTGTTGAATTCTTATGCACCCAATGTAGATGACCCGAATTTCTTTTCCGGCTTACAGGAGCTTGTAGTCTCCGATTTAGATGCCCCCCTTCTCTGGTTTGGAGACTTTAAATGTGTACTGGATCCGCTGCTAGACAGGCATCCTCCACTTGCAGGCACGAAACCACGGATGACGACACGTCTCCGGGAGGTGATGGATAACCTGGGTGCTGTAGATCTGTGGCCACTGGGTAATCCGGGACTGAAACTGTACACTTGTTATAACCCCACGCACAACACTCATAGTAGGCTCGATAGAGTCCTTGCTGCCAATATCGATGCTTCCCTTGTTTTCTCGGTCACTCATCAGGCCCGGTTTTTGTCCGATCATTCGCCCGTAACGTGCGTAATGCAGTGGGCGGACCGATCCTCACGTCCGCGGACCTGGAGGATGCCGGGGGATCTCCTCCAGGACCCGGTGGGACGGGAACATGTGGAGACGACCCTACGTGCCTATCTGGATCTGAATTGGGGAGATGGCAACATCTCTTATGCGACCAAGTGGGACGCTCTTAAGGCGGTTGTGCGGGGCGCATGCATGGGCCTGACTTATGGGGTCCGGAAACAGCTGCTCCGTGAGCTCAAAGGTGCTGAGGAGCGCCTCTGCCGGTGTCAATCCTTATCGGATCCGGATGGGTCAGACCTCGACTCTGAAAGGACGGCCCGTGAGTGCGTTCACGATATCCTCACCCGGCTGGATAGATTTACTCTCGGCCGCTATCGCCAGCGGCTCCACCGTGAAGGGGACAAATCGGGCCGGCTATTGGCCTGGATCCTCCGTAGGAAATCGGCACCTGCACGGATCGTGACATTGAGAGACCCTGCTGGGAACCTGGTGCACTCAAAAGTGGACCGCCTTGCGGTGCTTCGCACGCATCTACAGACGGTGTATACCGCGGACCCCCTAGTGACGGAGGCATCGTATCAGCCATACCTCCGAGGTTTGACCCTCCAGACCCTTTCTAAGGAAGATGCGGAGGAACTAGACGCTGCGGTGACGCTCCAGGAGGTCAAAATGGCGTTGGCCGCCCTACCGACGGCTAAGACGCCCGGTGGAGACGGTTTTCCACCGGAGTTTTATCAGGCGTTCGCAGATACCCTCGCTCCCTGTCTCCTCCAGATTTACCATGCCACACTGGAGCGTGGCACACTCCCGCCCACCATGCAACAGGGTGAGGTTTGCATGATTCTGAAGCCGGGTGGGGATGACTGTGATCCCGCGGCCTACCGGCCTATCACCCTCATTAACACCGATGCAAAAATTCTCACTAAGATCTTGGCCTCGCGGCTGGCACCGCACATGACGCACTTGGTTCACCAAGATCAGTGCGGGTTTATCCCGGGCTGCAACACCGCCATGAACCTTCGGCGATTAAACCACATTCTCCATGAGGTACGTGATAGAGAGGATCCCCAGGTCCTAGTGTCGATAGACCTGGCTAAAGCCTTTGATACTGTCAGCTGGGGGTACCTTTTGGAGGTGCTTCAAATGGCTGGGTTGGGACCCCTCTTCTGCAACTGGATCCGAGTCCTATATAGTGCGCCTACGGTCAGGGTCAGGCTCGGGCGGCCCGATCCGAGGAGCGGCAGCTGGGCAGGGACACCCGTCAGGGGTGCCCCCTGTCGCCGCTCTTATTTGCATTGGCGATTGAGCCCCTGGCGGTGTCGCTCCGGGCGGAGATGGCCCCCTGGGGGATTCAGGTGGGGGATACAGTGCACTTGGTCTCGTTATACGCCGACGACGCGTTGTTCTACCTGACCTCCCCCCGGGAGTCGCTGCCGCTCCTGTTGCGCCACTTGGATCGTTTTGGTGAGGCCTCTGGGCTGCGCCTTAATCCCGCGAAGTCCTTGATCTTCCCCCTTGCGGGCTGTGGTGAGAACCCAAGAGTGGGATTCCCGCCCCTGGGATTTAGATGGGAAGTGGAGGCCTTTCGCTACCTGGGAATCCAGGTGGCTGTGTCCGATGAGCAATTGCTGGCTCGGAACGCCGACCGGGTCCTCAGTTCCCTACAACAGTCCGTGTCCTTCTGGAATACGCTCCCACTCTCTCTTATGGGACGGCTGGCCGTCTCGAAGATGGTAATGTTGCCCAGGGTGTTGTATACCTTGCAGAATACCCTGTGCCCTCTTCCTCCTCGCATATTCAACAAACTCAATACGCTGCTCACCTCCTTGCTTTGGGCGGGCAGACGCAGCAGAGTTGCATTGCGCACGGTGGTTAGACGTTGGGAGGAAGGAGGCCTGGAGGCCCCGAGGTTTGACCTATATTATTATGCGGCCCAACTGCTACCAGCTGCGCGCTGGTTTGCGGGTGCGGACAACTGGGAGTTGCGACTCCTAGCGGGTAGAGCAGATGAACGGACCCTGCAGGTGGCCCTGATGCGGGGTAGGGGAGCGGATGACTCCCTGTCATATATTGTTCATCACGCGGCTGGACTTTGGCAGCGAGTAGTGGAGAGAGTGTTAAGGCGGGCCCCGTTTCATAGGGAGCTACTGGTGTGAATATTAGCGCCGGTGACATTGATGGAAGAACACATGTTGTTCCGGGAATGGCGTGAAGGCGGCTGTGACACTTTGGCAGATCTGTATCCCGATGATTCCTTTGTGACCCTGGAAAGGGCTACGGAGGCCTTTGGTCTCACTGGGGGACAGTTTCTCCATTATAGGGCCCTACAGGACATGGCGAGGGCAACCTGGCCGCAATATCCGGAGGCACCCCCGATGTCCCATACTCTGAATGTCCTACTGTCCTGCGGCAGGGGACGGCGATTGATAACGCTGTCCTATACCGCTATGAGATGCGATTCGGTCCCCCCGATATCTCCATCCTGGGCAGCGTGGGAGACGGATATAGGGGTCGCCTTGGATCCGGGACAACGCAAACGTATAGGGACACTTACTAGGAAGGTGTTGTGTAACGCACGCTTCAAACTGATCCATTTCAATTTTGTTCATCGCACTTACATAACCCCAGTTGCTTTGCACCGCATTGCCGTGGATAAATTGGATACCTTCCCTAGATGTAGTACAGTCAGAGCCGGATTTCTTCACTTGGCTTGGGAGTGTCCACTGGTCGGAATCTTCTGGAGGGCAGTGGTGGTCCACATCAGGAAGATCACGAGCCTGCCTATTGACCTAGCCCCACTTCACTGCTTGTTGGCCCTAGTCTCCAAACCCAGGAAGAGGAACCTCTCATATAAAATGTTGCAGCTGCTCTTGGTGTTGGCTAGGAGACGGGTGGCTATCACCTGGATGGGACAGAGGGCACCAGACATGTCCTTGTGGCTCCGAGATGTGGGGGAATGGACATTGGCTGAGGAGACTCACATGCAGCATACGCGTAAGGATGAGCGGCTGCAAGAGGATTTACTCGCATGGAGAATGATGTGCGCTGTGGGGTCCGTTGATAGCGATTCCGATGCAACTAGTCCTGAATTGTTCTCCTCTGTGGAATCGGGGCCCGAAGATGGGGGGGCGAGAGGTGGAGAGGGAGAGTAGGTGTCGAGGTAAAGCCCTGATGTCTACGCACGAGGTTCCTTATTGTCAGTTTTGTATCATTGCTTTGCATCCCAAGAATTTGACTATTGTATCTACTGCTATATCTGCACCTGCTGGAGCTATACTGGGACTGTGGAATGTGTACACTTGTATTTTTCTTCTACCGATGTCAATTTTGGGGGGGGATTGTGTTGTTCATTTTGCTGAAAAACAAAATAAAGTTTTAAAATAAAAAACATGCTGAGGCTCCTACACACTAATACCTGGGTGCAGGTGAAACTAGGAGGCGGCACCCATGTTTCCATGAAAATTCCTACAACAAAAGGCTTGAAACAGGGTTGTGTGCTTGCACCAACCCTGTTTAATCTGTACATGGCTGATCTGACAAAAGCACTGGACACTTGCAACTCACACTCACCGAGGATAGGTGGGAAAACACTGACCAACCTTATGTACGCCGATGACGTAGTCCTGCTTAGTCATACTTATGTCGGCCTACAGCATCTACTGACGGCAATGCAGAACTACGCCATAGAAAATAACTTAAGAATAAACCTGGAAAAGAAGTGGACGATGTCAATATATAACAACAAAAAGAAACGCCAGAGAAACTGGTTCCTCGGTGATACAAAAATTGAGTCAGCTGACGAATACAAGTACCTAGAAGTCACATTCGACAATGGCGGGTTGTTCTAGTCCCAGATGGAGGAAGCAAGAAGAAAGGCTCTGTTAATGGCTCTTACAATGAAAAACCTTGCTAACAAACTGACCGTGCCGATCTTGACCCCTCTACTAAAGGTAACCCAGGCCAAACTACTACCTTCAATTGCATATGGCAGCGAAGCTATGCGGGGTAGAGATGCAAAGGAAGTGGACAACATACAGGTCAAAGCCTACAGACAGATGTTCTGCCTCCCCAACTACACTTCTCCAGCATAAATAAGGCTGGAGTTTGGGCTCCTACGACAAGACCTTGCAAGGCATAGGGTATATATCATCTGCTGGTTCAAGATTAGAAGCGCCCCCACTCACATGCTTAATCATCTGCTGTGGCACGATCTACAGCATAGGGAGATCTCCCAAGCAAGAGACTATCACCAGACAGCCCTGGAATACACCAAACTCAAGGGTCTATGGGATGCCCAAATTGGCTATCATAACTTCAAAAAAACTGATCTTGAAGGCTATCAAACAAATCTCATTGGTGGAAGACAAGGCAACCTTTGCAAACAGAGCTCATGCATAGATGACCCTTAACACATACAAAGCCCTTGCTCCCCAAACATACTTCAACCAGCGGTACCCCAAGGCAACAAACATGAGTTTTATGAGGCATAGACTGGGAATTCTGCCTTGAGCTCAAGCCACCTGCAGACTGTGCAATGCAAAGCAAAGCGATATACTCCATCTAATCTGCCTATGCACAGAAATGCTTCAAGCACGGTGGAAACTCCTAAAACAAACGTTCAATCTGAAGGGCATTCGTACTAGGAGGCAAGCCGTGTTAGCCTGTCTAAACCCAGAAAATACCCAGCTAAATTGCCGACTAGTAAAATTCCTAATGATAGTCGAACAAAAACTGCCCAAAAACACGTAAGACAAACAAGGATCTGCCAACGCATTCCACCTATCTATGGGCACAGGTTCCAACAATGACCACCTTTTTGGACTCACTCCTAACCGCACTGGAACTACGCCTGCAGGATGCAAACATCTTGAACTAAATACCGTTTAAGAACTGGGTTGCAGCCGATCTGCTATAATACCTGGTTTGAGACGTTTTACATTTTTACACTTTTTATATTTTGAAGTATTTGACTTGGTTTTACCGTATGCAAAAGTTTTAATTATGCAAATAAACTTGATTCTGATTCTGATTCTGTTTTGCATACCTTGCACTTCCATCCAGCTATGTGCTTGAGTAAATGAGACTTACATGTGCAGATGACATTGTGAATCAGGTGCAGAATTGGTGCAGGAGGAAGACGCAGAGATAACACCAGAACATCAACAATTCAAACAGCTTAATTCATGTAAGGGAGGCACGCTGCTTCACCAATTTCATCCAGTTAAGGTAAAACGCTCAAGTCCTAGTCACAATTTGCCTTCTGTAGTATGTTTAATAATACTACAATAGTACTACTAACACTACAAAATGCTATTGTGTTTGAGGTCTTTTATCTCGGTGTCTTCTATTGTTTATGTGCGGAGCTCACTGCATCAACTGTTATGTAAGGTACGTTTTAGGGGCCGATTCCGATGTTGGACGGATCGGTCAGGAATTATAACCGAATAACCTCCTGTTGTTGGTTACAGCCCTGGAAGTAGGATGCGACCGAACCCTGTTCGGTCAAATGCCCATACCTTTCAATGGGAGCATGCATACTGAACAGAATGCATGCTCTCATTGAAAGAGCAGAGGTGCAGTTCATCCCAGCACCCCATGGCAGGCACCCCAAAGTGCCTGCCACCGGGTGCAGGGATCAACAGAGGGGCACCATAGGTGCCCCCTAGGCTGTCATTCTGCGGCCTTGCACCCATGGGGGCCCGTCTGGGGCCCCAGAGCTGTTTCCCGAAAGCTGCAGACAGGCTCAGCTCATGCTAGAGCACCATCTCACATAAAACCAAGCACTCTGCCTCCAGGATTGTTAAGGCCTGCCATAGGAGTGACTTATAGGTGTATATGTGTCCAGATATAAGGTTAGACATAGGTATTCTATATCTAAGCAAGGGGTGATTACACGACCTTGCCCCAGCTGAGTGATCAGCCAGTTGTGTCAGTTTGGATGGCCAGCCAGGGGTGGCAAAAGATATGCTGCAGCCCCTAGTAGGCCTTGAGTGCACCTATGCCCTGGGTATCTATAGTACACTGTACAGGGGCTGATAAGGTGACTCAATATCCAATTAGTTATGTACCTAGGGTACATGGAGTCCATTTTACAGAGAGAGCAGATAGCCTGGGACGACCCTGATTAGCAGGATCCCAGGCCAATTAAGTTGAAAACCAGCTAAACACAAGGCAAAAAATATCTGGGGTAACCATAGTCAGGTATCCACCTTCCTACATAACTCCCCCCAAACAAAAGGAGATAAGGCTATCCTTGACCAGGTAAGCCTATATTGCCTAAGTGGCCATATAAGGAAGTACCTGCACTAGCATGGTTACCCCCTGTCTCATGGTCCACTAAGGAATCCCTCACCCTAAGGGTATCAGAGGGTCTCCACCATAGGGAATCTGTACCTGTGGTGTGTTTTGGCAAAGTAAAAGACTGGTGTTGAAATGGAGTACTGAAGTGAGGATCCACTAATGTAGGGCTCAGCTTCCTCCAATCACTATCCACCATGTGTGCCTTTCTTTCCATGACTGAGTTGCACTATGCTCTCAGGGTCAACCTCTGGCTGCCTTCAGCTGGAGGCTGGGTCCCTTATGTTGGCTTACTGGAGGGACAGGTCAGGTTTGGGGCCTTTGGGTCCCATGTTTGGCTGTGCCCAACAGTGTTCATCTGGGGGAGGTTCCTAACTAGGTGTAAGGGAGGTCCCTCAGGAGTTTTTGAAGTTTTCACCTTGCTAGGGCTGCTAGCTTTGGTGCCCCTAATCTGCTGATGGGGGTGTTCTTGTGGACACGGGGGCCTTTGGGGTCCACTGCCCTTTCTGACCTCTACAGCCCTGGGCTGGGCTGACTGAGGCAGGGTAGAGAGGGGCAGGTTACCTGCTCCAGACTGGGTTCCCCCCGGGAAGGGTCCACTGACATCAGGGGTTCTGCCAGGCTAGGCCTGACTACCTCTGGGGCAGTTTCTTCACAAGGGGTAAGATCAGTTTCCTGAGGAGGCTGATCCTTTCCTAAAGTCTGGTGGGAGGGAGATTTCTATTCCTCCTCAATGCTCTCCGTTTGTGTGGAGTGATCCATAGGTTCAGGCTTCACAACACATGAATCTGTTTGAGTTTGGGCTGTGGCCATCACAGCCTCACCAACCTTTTCAGGAAGGGACTCAGTTTGGGTATTGGCTGTTACCATCATATCCCTTTTAATCTGTCTAGGGAAGGAGTCTGCTTGAGATTGGGCTGAGACTAGCACAGCCCTACCAACCTTTTCAGGGAGGACATCTTGAGCTGGGGCTGTGGCCACCACAGCCCCACTAACCTTTCCATGGCGATTTACCATTTTAGAATGGGTTTCTTGTTCAACCTCAGCCCAGGCTGATTTTTCCAGATCATTTCCCAGTAGACAATCTACAGGCAAGTTTGTAGACACTGCCACTCTCTTGGGGCCAGTGACACCTCCCCAGCTGAGATTAACTACTGCCATGGGATGATCCTTCTGTACTCCATCAATATTGGTCACCTGGTATGTGGCTCCAGGTAAATGTTGCCTTGAGGGGACTAGACTGTCAGTCACCATAGTGATGCTAGCCTCTGTGTCTCTATAGGCCTCAACTTTCTGACCATTGATGATGGGCTCCTGTCTGCACTTGCCCAAAGTGTTGGGACAAGCAGTGAAGTTGGCAAACCCCATGCCATTTTCACAGACAAGAGTAGCTGTTGTAGGGGACCTGGTTAGGAAAGAGTCTACATGAGTTCCAAATGTAAACCCAGACAAACTCTTGGGGGCACTCCCACCACCTGGGGGATTATTACTAATAGTAACAGGAGGTGTTGGAGTCTTACGTGGAGGAATATTTTCCTTATTGTTGTTCCTGGGGCAACTGCTATCAGTCTTCCAGTGGCCAGGTTGTTTACAGACATGGCAATAAAGTTTCTTGACAGAGGAAGTGTTTTGGGACCCACCCCCACCATTGGAGTTTTTTGGGCCCTGTGGAGGACTTGTCTTTTGATTTATCCCCACCCTTCTCTTGAGTCTTGGTATTATCCTTCTTTTGGTCACCACCCTGATTTTTAGGCCTAATCCTGGTTCTGACCCATTTGTCTGCCCTCTTACCCAATTCTTGTGGAGAGGTCAGATCTGAGTCCACCGGGTGCTGGTGTAAAAGCTGGCTTTGACAATTACTAAGGATCTGCTCACTCATAATCAAATTATACAATCCTGTATAGTCATGTACTTTGCTGCCCAGTAACCAACCTTCAAGAGCCTTAGTAGCACAATCTACAAAATCAGTCCAGTCCTGAGTCTGAGCCTTTTGGGTATCTCTGAACAACAACCTGTATTGCTAAGTGGTTAGGCCAAACCCATCAATTAGAGCACTCTTCAGGACAGTGTTGTTTTTAGCATCCTCATGTCTAACAGTGAGGAGCTTGTCTCTTCCTTTTTCTGAAAAGGAGAGCCACAAGATTGCTGTCCATTGATCTTGGGGAACCTGCTGTACCATGCAGGCCCTCTCCAGAGCAGTCATCCATTTGTGGATGTCATCCCCATCTTTGTAGGGGGGCACAATCTTACTCAGGTTTCTATGATCATAGGACCTGTCTTTATCCTTAGGGATATTGCTGCCACCAGTGGAATCTAATCCACTTAATTTTCTTCCCCTTGCTAAAGCAAGTTTAGCTTGGGCCAGGGCTGTTTCCTCTTTCTGAAGTTGGACAGCTCTCATCCTAGCCTCATGTTCTTTTGTCTGGGGGGAAGGCATTCCCCTTTGAGAACCCCTTGAGGCATTAGAGATAAGAGACTCCCTGGAAGGAGATATTTCCCTGCTATTGCCAGGGCGAAGTCTACTATTAGGCCTGGAAAGGTGGAACACCTCTCCATTCCCATGTAAGCTTAGGTTAGCCTGGCTAAGCCTCCTGACTTGAACCTGGCTATCCCCCTCATCATCTGAATCATCATCTTCCTCTACCTCCTCAGTCTCTACTTCTGGGGTGAGGGAAACATCATTTATGGGGGTTACTCCTTCTCCTGTATTACCTGAGGGGCCTGCAGAAGACTTCTCAAGATCAGCTGTCTCTAGGACATGTATCCAATCCAATCCAAAATTCTTTATTTCGGCCTTGTGAGACCATAAAAGATACAATAAAAACATGTAAAAGACGTTAAAAACATACAAATTAGAAAATAACACATGGAAACAAGAAACTAATTATATTATTTCATACAAAAGCAAGCTAGCTGCGGTTCATTGTAGTTAATTACACATAGGAGATTAAGAAGTTAACCTTTCAGTATTTTTGCCCTTAGCTGCCACATGGCCATTAAGTACTTGGATACAGCAAAGACGATAAAGTGCAAGGTGCTTGTCTTCAGAACTCTGTACGATTGTAAATAGTTTCTGAAGCCCAAATTCCTGCATAATGGGACTAGCCAGTACTTTCTTGGTCTGCTGTATGCAGGATAAAAAAACAGCATGTGTAAGTCGTCTTCCACGTTCGTGCAACACCCAGGGCAAGTTTTGTCATCTAGCCTAGACCATTTGCTTGTAAAGGATTTGAGGGGCAATGTTCCAAACCTCCACTGGATAAAAAGTTTCCTTGTGGGAATATAATGTCCAAATATTGTTCGAAGCAGAAAGTGTCTTTAATGTTCAGGAATTGTTCGGTAAGGGAACCAATGTTCCGGGCACACACGAGCATGGTTAGGCGCTTGTCTTTGAAGGTCTTGGAGAGCCTTTTGCGGGACATCCCCGGGCACCCTCTTTCTGGATTGTCCCACAGATCTGCCAATCCCAATCGATAGAATTCCCGTTTCACGTATGTCAACCATGGAATTCTGTCGCAGGTGTTAAGGCTCAGGACATGCATCAGATCTTGCCTATAGTGGGATAGTTCGCTGGTGGACCACAGCCTGTGCCAAAACCTCAACGGCTTTAGAGCCAACTCATCTCCTATTGAAGAGAGCCCCAGATCTAATCTCAGTGGTAACAGGGGTGTCCCTTAAAGTAGGGCCAACAGACGTCTAAGGAAATTGTTTTCAACCTTGACAAGTTCTGACCCGGCGTTGTGACCCCACAACTCACCACCGTAGGTTGATGCCGCTCTAGCTTGGATTTTGTAAATCTCCAGGGCTGGACTAACTGGTTTGAAGGTTGATGAGTTCGAAAACTTCAAAATTGCCCCCACCATTTGGGATAACTTAAGACGGGATCTTGCTATCTGTGGACCCCAAGATAGATTTTCGTGTAAAGTTACCCCCAAGTACTGGAATGTTCTAACCCTTTCCAGCCTATTGGCTCCCAAAGTTGGATTTGGCCTGGTGGTGCTCGAGGGATTGAATACCATGAATTTAGTTTTCTCTGCATTGATTTCAAGACCATGCACCCTCAAGAAATCCCCAAACCCATCTAGTATCCGTTGAATTCCCATCGGGGATTTGTAAAGGAGGAGAGTATCATCGGCAAACATAATTGCCGGAACCCTCCTGCCTGCCAACTTGGAGGCATCATTTTTCCCAACGTTATCAAGATGGGATATTACCCCGTTCACAAAGAGGCAAAACAGGGTCGGTACGAGGACACATCCCTGTCTTACCCCTCTGTGGACAGGAAATTTAGATGATAACTACCCCTCCCTCCCACACCTAACCTGGGCAAAATTCCCATCATGGAGCCTAATTATAGCATGTAGAAGTTGCGGAGGATCACCCAGCTCCCTGAGCACCGCCCAAAGCTTTGTGCGTGGTACCAGGTCAAATGCGGACCTCAGATCTACGAACACCATGTACAGGCTCCCCCCCTCGATCCCCACCGTTTTCCAGTAAAGGAGAACGAGGCAAAAAATCTGGTCCATGGTGGACGTGTTTTTCCTGAAGCCCGCCTGGAGAGGACTAAGGATCGCATTGTCCTCCATCCAGTCCTGGAGATGGTCTAACAGGAGACGGGCAAAGAGTTTCTGAGGTACGTCTATGAGACTAATCGGCCTGTAGTTGGCTGGGAGCAGAGGAGAGCCCTTTTTAAAAATCGGCACTATCTCTGCCCCCAGCCAAGTAGAGGGGATTTCCATCCCACTTAGAATGGAATTAAAAATAATGTGGAGGTAAGGACCACAGATCTCTGGTTGGTGTTTGAACAAGTCTCCGGGGAGCTTGTCGAGACCGGCAGCCTTACCTGACGCTAGTCTCCCTATAGCATTTGATACCTCACCCAGTGTCAGCTCTAATTTCTTCTTGGGCTCAGGAGGGCTATCAAGGGCTGGCTCAGTGGGAATTACAGAGGAATCTTGATACAATTTGCTAAAATGGGATTCCCACAGTGAAGCAGCAATGTTTGGCTCCACAGCCGATTTAGGTTCCCCAGCACCTGTATGGACTATTGACCAGAATTTTCTTGAGTCCTTAGTTTCTAGTGCCTGTGTTAGGTCGTGCCACCTGTCCCAATCCCATTCGAACTTCGCTTGGGCAATGGCTTTCCTGTATTTCCGTCTCATCTCTGTTACTTTCTTTTTGTTGGTGCCGGACTTAACCATGAGGATCAACTCTGTTTTTATCTTTCTGCACGTGGAATTATACCAGGCAGTGGTAGGTGTCCTCTTCTTCCTACTCGCGGTCTGGGGATAGAAGACCTCTCCTAGACTTCCCACTAGGTCTATATGTATTTGACCCAATTTATCGTTAAAATCGGTAGCTTTGGGTTTGTTAATTAGTTCTTCCATGTCTATTAATTTTGGAAGCGCCAACTCGTAGATTTTTAAAATGCACTCAGGCGAGCTCACTAGTTTTCCCCATCTTACCCTGCATCTGTTATTTGATAGGGTTAGGGACCCTGTGTCCTGACTTAGTTAGTTGGTTAACCTGCCTTCTCGTGGCCCAGGGTGTACCATGTCCAAGCAGAGAGCATTATGATCACTGTCTGCTCTTTCAATCACCCTAAAGTCCAGAACCTTAGGCCACATGCTTGTGACAACAAAAATGTAATCCAAACGAGATTCATGATCCTTCCTATTAAATGTGCACACTGAGGGGGCATCAGATGGTGTGCGCCCATTACAAGCCCTCAAAGAGTGGTTCAAGGTGAGGGACATAATCTGCAGCGCTAGGGGGGGACCAAGATTTCGGGTTAGGAGATTGACAAGAGGGAATCGCCCAGTATTCATCCTCGGCTGTCAGAGCACCCTCCTTTAAACCTGTTAGGGGTTCAAAGTGACAATTGAAATCCCCACCCATCAGTATCTTGCAATCAGCATGTAGTTGACCCAAGAATGAAGATAGATCGTCAAGAGTGGGTGATTCCATAGACACACTTACTGGGCACGAATACACATTCACAACCGCCAGGTTGTAGGCGTCGGGCCATTTAAGGAGAACACATTGTATGTCCCTCGAGCGGGTTGGTATTTCTTCTGCTATGCAGCCAATATGGCTGGCCACCCAGATGGCGAGACCACCTGAAGGCCTCCCCTTGCCAGCCCACCTTGCATGGACATAGAAGGTTGTGTAGCCCACCCTGGCGTACACTTCCCTAGCCCATGTCTCCTGGAAGAGACAAATATCGTTGATGTCTACTAGGGACCCCCAGTCGCTAGAAACTACTTTGTTGGCGATACCTGCAACGTTCCATGAGAGAACCCTCATCTTTTTCAAGCCTGGCTTGGGTGACATTTCCCTCACTATCTCACCCTCTATATCTGTGCATGGGACTGGAAGGCCATCAGGGTCACTTTCCACAGGTAGAGAACTGACTTGTTCACCTGTGCCAGACATGACTAGTGAGGTGTGGGTGTGTGCACCTACCTACACTAAGTGTTTACCTACTAGAACCTCTCTAGTGAGTTGTAGTCAGGGTGTGCTCAGCCCTTTGGTCTACAACTACTAAGTTCAGTAGAACTTAAGTATTTAAGCTTTGTTTATATGTACCTGTTGGACCCGGCCTCGTGGCGTGGTCCCGCGCCTCCCCGCATGGCGGACCCAGGACAGCAGCGACCCCTGTCCTCCCCGACGAAGCTACCTCTCCATCCCTCCACGAGAGCCACCACTCCTGGCGACTCCCGGCTCTCCCCCTCAGGAACCCGGCGACCCCTGCTCGCCCCACTCTGCTGGTCCAGGCCCTCCCCGGGCCGCCGTCTCAGGCCCCGACTCCATCTTGGACCCTCCACGTCCTGACCACGTGGCCTCGGCCCATCCTCGGCCGCAACCCCAGCGAAGTCCCGACATCGAGGCACCAAGATCCGACCAGGTGGTAAAACGGCCACTTGACGGATCAAGGAGGAGGGGAGTTTCGATGGCCCTCCAGCCGTCCCCGGACGCCTGGTTTCGATCGCCCTCCGGACTCCCTGGGCACTGGCTCCACCCCCCGCTGGGTGTCTGGACACACTCATCCCGGCCCCTCTGACCCCCAGGCGCGAGGGTCCGGACATCAAAAGACTCCAGACCTATATCTGGGGCAGCTCTGGAATGGGTCGGTAGTTGTATCCTGGAGTCGAGAGCCCTGCTGACGCTGTCGCGGCTGACCCCTAGAAGACTCACTACGTTGAACCCTGAACCTCTGGAGCCTGCTGGAGCTGCCGCGGCCTAACCTTGCTGAAACCATCTTGAGAGCCTGCTGGCGCTGCCGTGACCCAACCTCGCTGAAACCATCCTGGGAGCCTGCTGGGGCTGCCGCGGCCCAACCGTGCTGTAACCATCTTCGAGGCCTGCTGGCGCTGCCGGACCTCTCAGAACCCCCCAGTTCGAGGATTGAGAACTGTGCGCAGGGTATTCCCGTACCAGACTGGTACCAAGACTGTCCCGCTACCCCTTTCCCGCAGATACCGAGACTTTAAGGATCCCTCGATCTGTTTGTATATATTGCCGAGAGAACCAATCATTCTTGTTGATAAAGAGCCTAAGAAGTCATCCTTGTGTGGGGTCCCTTTGTAGTGGTGTGATTGCTCTGCTGTACGATTCTAAGAGAGGAGCCTCACTCCGGAGGCCTCTCGACGGCGCTCGGCCAGACTCCATACGGAGAGGTGGGTCTCGGGGTGGTCAGTCAGACATCTTCTGCCTCCCCAGGGACCGCCTTTCTAACAGTACCTATGGTACTTGATGTGATCTTTCAAATTATATTGTCAAAGATTACAATTGGTAAAACAACAGCAAGCTCAAATCCCAACCACTGCACACCAATGTGAGAAGTTGGCCTGGTGTATGATGTTCACTATTCTAGTGAGCACCTTGTACCAGTCCAAACAACCCTTATGGTGATTGGTTGTAAGTCAACCTTATAGACTAGCTATCCTAGGAGTAGCATGGACAAAAGCAGTCTTAGGCTAAACTCAAGAGGGCATGTGAAGCCAGCTGTTTTACCATATGCAATCCTTTTAATACCAAATGAAAGGACACCTGTTAGAAACGGGACCCCGGCCGGCCAAGGCTCATGCCAAAGTCAGTCAGGGATCACCATTTGTAAGGTCAGGGCAAGGGAGTTACACACCAAGATAACCCCTGCTCACCCTCTAGGTAACGTGACGCGAGCAGCAAGGCTAATCTCGGAGGCGATGTGTAAAGCGTTTGCGCGCGCACCCGGCAACAACACCCAAGGCCACCACAAAGGAAACTCCACACAAGGTTATATCAAAAATAGCCTTTGTATTATAATAAAACACAGTAGATAACACCACACACTTTACAATGTGCCAACAGGCACGGGCAGAATTTACAAGGGATTATGTACAGGACAGGGCCACCTGGACCACTGTCAGGGGTATGCACTTTTAGAATTAGCACTTGTAGGTATAACACTTAGCACATAAACATATAATGACTGTAGCACCAAAATAGTACATGTAGCACACAACCAGTAATCACCGGTAAAGGGTAAATACCTCCTACGCAACCCTAAACACTGTAGGAAAATCACGCAGGGAGCTAGGACCTATTTATCAGGACCTATAGGAACATAAACAATCACCTAAGCAAGTCACATTTAGCAAAGGTAATAAAACATAAACAATCCTCTAAGCAGGTTACTTTTATCAAAGGGGAAGAAACATAAACAATCACCTAAGCAAGTCACATTTAGCAAAGGGGAAGAAACATAAACAATCACCAAAGCAAGTTACATTTAGCAAAGGTAATAAAACATAAACAATCCTATAAGCAGGTCACTTTTAGCAAAGGGGAAGAAACATAAAACACATTGCACATGAGGCATAAAAACACATTCAGAGGTGCAGGTAGAACATTTGCGCAGGATTCACATAAGCAAGTAAACCATAAATTGCGCAGGGTGCATATAGCACAACACTAGAACGGTCCCCCAGGCCAACTGGCCTCGCAAGGGCTGAAATGCCCTTAGTCCAAAATGTCAGGGCAGGCTGCGCAGGCAGCAAAGAACACAGACCTAAACGTGGCAACTGCCCACAAAGTGCTGGGCAGTTGTGAATACTGATGGGCCAACGTTGGAGCCTCGTGGTCTCAAGAACAATTGTGGGGCGAAACACAGCGTGGGAGCCTCGGGCTCTGACCCACTGCCTGTCTCCCCCAAGAGCCTCTCAGGGCTCGCAAAACAAATAGACTGGCACCCGAGCCTCTCGGGCTCTCAAGAAACGGGAATGCCCCCTAAGATCGTGGGAGCGGCGGGGTCCCTCACGGGGGACCCAGGAAACTGGAGAGCCTCTCGTGGCTCTAAGCAATACTTCCCCCTGAGAGCTGCCACGGAACGATGGAGCGGCCCTCTGCCATCCGGGGCCGCCCTCGAACCACTGCTGAGCCTCCCCAGACGTCCACACTCACCGGACTGCTGGGGCGAGGGCTCCTCTCGCCGGGGCGCCTCTTCAGAAGGCAGGGCTCTTCTCTCCTTCAGAGGGGCCTCGCCGCGGCACTCCTCCGGGCTTCTCTTTCTTTGCCGGGCAGCGGGCGGGGCTCTCTCCCTCGTGAGAGCCTCGCCGAGGATCAGACGCTGGGCTCCTTCTCGCTCTGCGGCGGCAGGGTGGGACTTCCGGTTCGCTTGTCTCGGGGCGGCGCTGCAATTGGCCGGCCGGCCCAACACTTCCGGGTCGCAATGGGCAGCGCGGCAGATCGTTTTAGGCAGGCAGGCGGGGTATCACTATCTGAGGGGTAGGCTCCCTTGTGATAAATTAAATAACAAAACGGGGATGGCACACGCAACCAAGGAGAGGCAATGAGCGGCGCAGGCAGCCGCGCTGAAAGTCGGTAAAAAGGGTCCAATGCCGGGTGGGCACCGGCTAAAGCACATGAAGCGCTCCTAGGCGCTAGGGAGAAAGTAAAGCGCTCCCAGCGCTAGCAGGCAAGAATACCGCGCTTTTAAGCGCTAGGGCAAAGGAGAAAGCGCTCTTAGCGTTAAGGGCAAAGGCAAAGCTCCAGCAAGGTCTGGAGGCAGGCAGGGGGCAAGGCTGGGCCCAGAGCCAGCTCACTGGGTCCCCAGGCAGGGAGACAATCCAAGTGGCGGTCCTCCTGGCCCCAGCAACAGCAGCAGCCCCCTCAGGATCCTGGAACAGAACAGAACCGAACCAATTGTAAGGGGACACAGCCCCTTTTTATACAGGTAAATCCTTTGTCTCAGGGTGCAGGGTGGGGGAAACCAGTTGCAGCTGGTTTAGGAGCACCCTTGATGGCCCAACCACCCCTTTCATTCACTGGGGAGGCTAGAGTCGTTAGAAGCACCACAGGGGGTATAGCCAGCATTGTGTGGGGAAAGCCCAGCCCATCAGGAACCAGGTGCAGCCCTCCCTCACATCACTCATGCTGATCTCTCCACTCACTCCTGGGCAGACCCATCCAGACTTCCTGGAGCCAGGCTTGCCAGCCAGCTCCAGCCAATCACGCTCCAGCACCCTCACTGCACACACACATCAATGTCTAGAAGTGGCACTTCCCCACGCGACACATACAAGCCGCACATACCATCGCGCAGCATTCACTCTCACGAGTTCGCACATACCAAACTCGAGCCTGCACTCCCCACACATCAGGAACTAACATGGACACACACATTCCCCATGCATTCCTATGGGAGGGTAGGCCAGCCATACTACACGCACGCACTTTACCCTGGGACACAGGGAAAAAGTGCGCAGAGACCCAAAAATCACTAACACAGATCACATACTAAAAGCAAAAAGATTAGGGGTGAACCTGCCAGAAGGGCCAAGTCCAACAACACCACACAAGTTATATATTATAAAAATATATGTATTTATTACAAGAATAATCCTCTGTACTCTTTATGAGGGCAGAGGCACAAGCGTTTAAACAAAAGCACTTAATAACATACAAAAGTTGCACAATTATGGATAGGACCGGTGGCCCCTAAAACCATATACTAAAATAGTGGTATAAGAACCACGTCACGAACAATGGTAAGGCGTAGGACCTTGAGAATCGCTGGGGCTACACTGGACTAACAGAAGTTAGGACGTGGGAGGCCCACAGGATGCGGGTGCAGTGTCTACAGGCACACGCGTGCACCATAGAAGTCAATGGTGCGTAAAAGTTAGAAAGTTCCAGATTTGGAGTCTTCCGACTGGACTAGAACTTAACCACTTAAAACTAGGACACTAGAGGTGTAAACCACTACAGCAGCACCGGAGTACTCGCGTTCCTGACCCACAGGAAGCGGGTGCATAGGTGTCAAAGTGCGTCGGGTTTCTTCGTGGAGTTCTATGTAGCCTGGAGGTAAAGATGCTGCAGGCGACCAGGAGAGAAGAGTCCGGTTGGATCCAAGGGTGGATCGAAGATGTAGAGTACCTGAAAGCAGAGGGGACAGAGTCTGGGCCACTAGCCAGTGACCAGGAAGGAACCAGGAAGGAACCAGGTGATGTTGGGCGCAATCAGGTGGTTGTCGCGAAGCTTGTCTCCGCTGCCACGTGGACCAGGAGATATCGACGATGACCAGGAGCTGGGCACGGACTGTCCCACAAAGGCTCTCGCTGTCGGCGGTGTCGGCTTCCGGATTGGAGTCAACAGGCCTTGGCAAATGCAACCCACGCAGGAATTGAAGATGGCTTCTGGGTCAGACCAGCAAGGTCTGATGGGCTGCTCTTTTTCAGGTGAGCAAGGGCCAGTCTGGAGCAACCAGACCAGCAGTGTAAATTTGTAGGATCGTCGTCATAGAGGCCACTAGCCAACGGGCAAGTGACCGGATGGATGCGTCAAGCAGGAAAATGCAAAAGGGCCCCACGCAGCACTCAGTGAGTGTGGAGAGGTGATCTTCAGTGCAAAAGCTGCTCCGGGCTGGGCCTTCTCAATCCCAAATGCACAGCTTCGAGGGTGCCTCGGGAGCTGCACAGGAAGCACTTTGCTGGCTTCCCAAGATGGCCGGTCCCACGTCTCACGTCGCCTCCACAGGTCTCAGCTTTGCTGTGGCTGTGGATCGGGCTTTTGGAAGTCTGGGAGTCTGGTTCTTGTCGATCTTTGTCGTTCGAGCTCCGGCGGGAGCAACGACAAAGCAAACCTTGGAGCGCTTGATGGTACCTGCTTGCACAGGGTGGTCACTCCTTGACCACAAGGGAGATTCTTCAATCTTCTACGTCGAGTAGGATGTCGAAGGGTCCAGAGTTCTGTTTCAAAGTTTCAGTCAGGATTATCTAAAGTCTATGGACACAGCTCCTACCTTTATTTCAAATCAAGGGGCTGGATTACCTGCTAGGTCCCTCCTATGGGTGGGGCCCAGGAAAGGGGTGGTAACACCAGTTTCCCTTTGTCCAGTTTCGCACCAGAGCTGGGGCTGGAGTGCCCCAGCACCGGTTTGAACTAGGCTATGCATGGGACACCTTGTGTGCCCCAGGCAGTGTCTAGTTTCACTCAGCCCTCCCTGCCTCAATCCACTATCTCCTGTCTGGGGTGGTGTTAGCACCTCCCTGTGACAGGAAACCTTTTGTCCAGGCCTCCCCTGCCGGAGTTTCGGTCAGCAGCAGGAGGCCAGACTCGTGTCTGTGGCAGCAGCATCCATTTTGTGATGCTGAGGCTCTGGTTAGTTTTAACTGCATTTAAGGAAAGTAACATGTCTTTTCCCTCTAGAAGGGTGGAATGCTACCCCCGTCGCCAGGACTGGTGAGGGGGTAGTATTCCAAAGCGTATGACACCTTACACGACATGTTTTGATAAAGCCAAACCAAAGATAGCATCTAACCGCGAGGATTATAATGCACTTAAGAGTATATGGTATGGCAATATCCCAGAACAGCTATAAGGACATGGTTCCGAAAGCTGCAGACAGGCTCAGCTCATGCTAGAGCACCATCTCACATAAAACCAAGCACTCTGCCTCCAGGATTGTTAAGGCCTGCCATAGGAGTGACTTATAGGTGTATATGTGTCCAGATATAAGGTTAGACATAGGTATACTATATCTAAGCAAGGGGTGATTACACAACCTTGCCCCAGCTGAGTGATCAGCCAGTTGTGTCAGTTTGGATGGCCAGCCAGGGGTGGCAACATATATGCTGCAGCCCCTGTTAGGCCTTGATTGCACCTATGCCCTGGGTACCTATAGTACACTGTACAGGGGCTGATAAGGTGACTCAATATCCAATTAGTTATGTACCTAGGGTATATGGAGTCCATTTTACAGAGCGAGCAGATAGCTTGGGACCCTGATTAGCAGGATCCCAGGCCAACAAAGTCGAAAACCAGCTAAATACAAGACAAAAAATCTGGGGTAACCATAGTCAGGTATCCACCTTCCTACACTGTCCGTGCCCTATGTTGTATAGAATAGGAGCAGGAGGAGGCCAGCAGTGGTGTGTCCCTTCGATTTTTGTGTCTTATCCTATCCCACACTCTCCCGGTACCCCAGTGATAGGTACGCTGTGTTTGTGCTTCAGTGGACTTTACGGGGGTGCTGGCAGAGGACTGGGGGAATCCTCGTTCCTGCAGTGTTGGGCATAGTCTGGTGGTGTGCAGTGACAGAATAACAAGCACACGTTTATTTACACTGCCTGGGCGAGGATGGATGAGACGGGGAACGCAGTGGGAGGGGAAGGCAGTCCTACATTACAGGATCTAATGGGGGCTATTACATCCCTACAGTTGCAGGTACAAGATTTAAGGCAGGAGAATTTGGGGTTACGTCAGGAACTGACCGCAGTTAGGGCTAGGGATCAGGTCAGGGGTCAGGGGCCTATGGTACAACCTGCCACTTTTCAGTTTGATAGAGGGTCGGGGCAAGGAGCGGCAGGAGGTAGCCCAATATCGGTTACTGTGACTACTCCTGTCCCTGTTCCTTTGGCTGTCCTGAAAGGTTTTCAGGTGATTGTAATAAATACAGCACATTTATGAACCAGTGTCATCTGCATTTTATGTGTCGTCCTACGGCATTCCCTGATGACTCAGCCAAGGTGACCTTTATTATATCATACCTGGCAGGTACAGCCGCCTTGTGGGCAGTACCATTAGTGGATAACGAAGATCCTGTGTTATACAATTATGTGGCTTTTAAGGAACAGATGCGATGTTTGTTTGCTAAGCACGCATTTATGCAGGCTAGCGATGCTGAATTGTTAAAGCTGAGGCAGGGTAAGCAGGATCTAATGACGTATGTCTCCTTCAATCGCTTGGTATCAGAGACTCAATGGCCTACGGCTAAGAGAACCTCCTTATTTTATCAGGGATTGTGCGAGGAGCTAAAGGACATTGTTTCACAAGTAGTGGATCCCCCTGATGATTGTGTAGCCTTCATAGATCTTGTGGTGAAGTTAAATCATCGCCTATTGGAAAGGCGTGGAGAGCGGAACCGTTATCAGGCCTCGCGCATACTGCCAGTAAGGAGTGAAGTAAGACATCCCGTGGAAATCAAATCAGGCCCTGAACCCATGGAAATAGGAGGAGGCCCTTTGTCCAATGAGGAAAATGGAAGAAGACGAGTTCAAAACCTTTGTCTTTATTGTGGCAAGGGGGGTCATTACGCTTGTGAGTGTCTGGTCAAACCATCCATTCTCCCAACAAGAAACACTGTGGCGTTTGTGGGCAAACAGAGCGGAATTAAGAAAGTGGAGGAAAACAATGCTTCGTACGAAGTGGCAGGGCCTGTACAGAGGGTTCCGCGGCATTTCTTTATTTCTGCCTGTTTGGTGATCTCGAATAGTAACAGAACCACTTTGTCTGTGCTGCTTGATTCTGGGGCGATGGGGAATTTTATGGATATCCAGTTAGCAGAAAAGCTGATGGTTCCATGTGTATTTGAGGAACAGCCAGAACCTGTACGGGCTATTGACGGGACTGAGTTGTCTTCGGGGTCGATAACACAGCAAACGGAACCTATGTGTTTATAATGTGATAATGGGCATTCCGAGACCATTTGCTTCGATCTTATTGATGCTCCTTCCTTCGAGATTGTTCTTGGGGTGCCTTGGCTGAAGAAACACAATCCCCGGATAGATTGGGTGAGGCGTACTGTCACTTTGGATTCTGCCCATTGTTTGCAGAGTTGCTATCAGGTTGCAACTGATTGGGTTACTCCATTGACATGTGCTGCAGGGGACAGTAGTGAGGTAAGGGTTGTACCGACACCGTATGCCCTGTTCAGTGATGTGTTTGACAAGGGTAGGGCCCATAGTCTTCCGCCGCATCGCCCTTTTGACTGTCGTATTGATCTAGTGCCAGGTGCTACATTGCCATGCAGTCTAATATATGCACTGTCGGGTCCAGTGGAACAACATTTGAAGGCATATTTGGACGAGAGTTGGCAAACGGCTTTATTCGCCCACCCTCTTCACCTGTATCATCTGCTATTTTTTTTATCCCGAAGAAGGAGGGTAGTCTGCGCGCGTGTGTGGACTATAGGGCCCTTAACAAGGTCACAATAAAAAATAAATACCCCCTTCCCCTGATTCCTGTGCTTTTAGATCAGTTGAAGCATGCCACTGTGTTTACCAAGTTGGACTTAAGGGGAGCACATCATCTCATTCGTGTTCGCACTGGAGACGAATGGAAGACAGCTTTCAGAACGAAATTTGGTTTGTTTGAATATTGTGTTATGCCTTTTGGTTTATGTAATGCTCCGGCAGCTTTTCAGTTTTTTATTATTGAGGTTTTGAAGGAGTTTTTGGATTTGAGTGTTATTGTTTATATTGATGATATTTAGATTTTTTCTGAATTCTCTGCTGAGCATGAGTCACACGTATATCGAGTGTTGCAGAAACTGAAGGAACATCAGTTGTTTGTGAAGTTAGAGAAATGTCAGGTCCATATTTCAAGTGTAGAGTTTCTGGGCTTCATTATCTCGGCCGATGGCATTAAGATGGATCCACGCAAGACTGAAGCCATTGTCACCTTGCCTACACCCGTCTGTGTTAAGGGCATGCAGGTCCTTTTAGGATTTGCCAATTTTTAGCGGCGTGTAGGAGAGTACGGTCTGCTTTCCTATGGTCACCCCACTTTTTGCTTTTTGCTTCACTGGTTTTCAACTTAGATGTGGCTGTGGGCCTGCTAATCAGACCCACAGTCCTGCTGTTCTCTCTCTAAATTCACACCATGTAATTTAGGTACATCATCAATTGGGAATTGGGTCACTCTTATGAGTCCCTGTACAGTGTACTATAGGTATCCTAGGGCATAGGTGCACCCAAGGCCTACCAGGGGCTGCAGCATATCTTTTGCCACCCCTGGCTGGCCATCCAAACTGACACAACAGGCTGATCACTCAGCTGGGACAAGGTTGTGTAATTACCCCTTGCTTAGGTATAGTATTCCTATACCTACCATTATATATAGACACATATGCACCTATAAGTCACTCTTATGGCAGGCCTTAACAATCCTGAAGGCAGAGTGCTTGGTTTTATGTGAGATGGTGCTCTAGCATGAGCTGAGCCTGTCTGCAGCTTTCTGAACCATGTCCTTATAGCTGTTCTATGATATAGCCATACCATATACTCTTAAGTGCATTATAATCCTCGCGGTTATTGCTAACTTTGGTTTGGCTTTATCAAAACATGTCGTGTAAGGTGTCATACGCTTTGGAATACTACCCCCTCGCCAGTTCTGGTGACGGGGGTAGCATTCCACCCTTCTAGAGGGAGAAGACATGTTGTTCCTACTAATCCCGGTTAAAGTTAACAAGAGCCTCAGCATCACAAAATGGATGCTGCTGCCACAGACACAAGTCTGACCTCCTGCTGCTGGGAGTCCTTCCAGTGAGGGAGGCTTGGACAATAGGTTACCTGTCTTGGGAGGTGCTAGCACCACCCAGACAGGCCATAGTGTATTGGAGCAGGCAGGGCTGAATGAAATGAGACACTGCCTGGGGCACACAAGGTGTCCCATGCATAGTCCAGTTCAAATCGGTGCTGGGGCACTCCAGCTCCAGCTCTGGCGTGAAAATGGACAAAGGGAAAGGGGTGTAACCACCCCCTTCCTGGGTTCCACCCATAGGAGGGACCTAGCAGGTAATCCAGCCCCTAAATTTGGTATATAGGTAGGAGCTGAGTCCCAAGACTTTAGATTTTATCCTGACTGAAACTTGAAACGAAACTCTGGACCTTTGACATGCTACTGCAACTAGAAGACTGAAGCATCTCCCTTGTGGTCAAGGAGTGACCACCCTGTGCAAGCGATCAATGTTTTGCTTTGTCGATGCTCCCGCCGGAGCCCGAGCACAGAGCCTGACAAGACCCAGACTTCCTGACTTCCAACAGCTCGATCCACAGTCACAGCAGAGCTGAGAGCCGTGGAGGTGACGAGAGACGTGGGACTGGCCATCTTGGAAAGCCAGCGAATTCCTTTCCGTGCAACTTCAGAGGCACCCTTGAAGTTGTGCATTGGGGATTGAGAAGCCCCAGCCCCAAGCACCAACTGCACCGAAGATCAGCCCTCCACACTCCACGAGTTCTGCGTGGGGCCCTACTGCATTTTCCTGCTTGACGCGTCTGTCCGGTCACTTGCCCGTTGGCTAGTGGCCTCTATGATGGTGAACCCTTTGATTTACACTGCTGGTCTGGTTGCTCCAGACTGGCCCCTGCTTCCCTGAAAAGGAGAAGCCCATCAGACCTTGCTGGTCTGATCCAGAAGCCATCTTTGATTCCTACGTGGGTTGCCTTTGCCAAGGCTTGTTGACTCCAATCCGGAAGCCGACACCGCCGACAGCGAGAGCCTTTGTGGGACAGTCCGTGTCCAGCTCCTGGTCATCGTCGACATCTCCTGGTCCACGTGGCGACAGAGACAAGCTTCATGACATCACCTGATTGCTTCGCGACATCGCCTGGTTCCTTCCTAATTCCATCCTGGTCACTGGCTAGTGACCCAGACTCTGTCCTCTCTGCTTTCAGGTACTCTTCATCCTCGATCCGCCCTTGGATCCACCCCGACACTTCCCTCCTGGTCGCCTGCAGCATCTTTCTTCAAGGCTCCATAGGATTCAGCGACGAAACCCGACACACTTTGACACCTATGCACCCGCTTCCTGTGGGTGAGGTAACATGAGTACTTCGGTGCTCCTGTGGGTATTTACTATCCTAGGGGCTAGATGTAGGTAATGTGAATTTACCGATTCATAAATACCGAATTTTACCGATTCGGTATTTATGAATCGGTAAATATGAAGGGGGGAGATGTAGGTATTTCCAGATGTTGAAATACCGAATCGTTAAAATTCGGTATTTACCGATTCGGTAAATACTGAATCGGTATTTCCTATTGATTGCTATGGGCTGTGAAGCCCATAGGAATCAATGGGAAATACCGATTCGGTAATTACCGAATCGGTAAATACCGAATTTTGCAAGGGTGCAGGGGGTGTCACTTTGACACCCTCTGGCACCCCAAAAATAGGCATGTGCGCCATGTGGCACACAGACATGCCCTAAGGGCATGTCTGTCTGTCACATGGCTAGGTGTGCATCCACACATGTGCATGCACACCTGAATTCGGTATTTTAACACCCAATTGGATTGGGTGGTAAAATACCGAATTTGTAGGGCCTTTGGGACTCAGAAGAGTCCCACCTACATCTGGGATTTACCGAATGGGTAAAAATACCGATTCGGTATTTTACAGAATCGGTAAATTTACCGAATCGGTAAATTTACCGATTCTGTAAAATTATGCCCCTACATGCCAATTCTTAAATACCGGTCGGTAACGGCCGAAATCGGCCGTTACCGACCGGTATTTAGGCTCCTACATCTGGCCCCTAGTGTCTAACTTTCAAGTATCTTTCTCCTTGTCCATCCGGAAGTGACCTAAAAGAACTAGTTTCCATTTCTTTTGTTCCCATTATAATCTATGGTAACTCACGTGTGTGTAAAGACACTGCACGCGCATCCCGTGGGCGTCCTGCTCCCTATCCTTTGGTAGTACAGCGTAGCCCCAGTGATTCTCCAGGCCCTAGGCCTTTCCTTTGTTCATGACGTGGTTCTTATACCACTATTTTAGTGTATGGTTCGAAGTGCCCCTAGGGCATTACTGTATTTTGTGCAACTTATTGTATTATAATTAAGTATCTTGTTATGTGCTTGTGCCTCTGACCTCATAAAGAGTTCAGAGGATTGTGTTAGAAATAAATACATATATATTTTGATATACAACCTATGTGGTGTCCTTTCACTTGGTATTAAAGGGGTTACATATGGTAAAACAGCTGGCTTCACATGCCCTCTTGAGTTTAGCCTAAGACTGCTTTGTCCATGCTACCACTAGGATTGCTTTGTCAATGCTACCACTAGGATAGCTGGTCTATAAGGTTGACTTTACAACCATCACCATAAGGGTTGTTTGGGCTGGTGCAAGGTGCTCACTAGAATAGTGAACATCATATACCAGGCCAACTTCTCACATTGGTGGCAGCGGTTGGATTTGAGCTTGCTGTTGTTTTCCCAATTGTAATCTTTGAGATATCATTTGAAAGATTACATTAGGTAAGACTTAGAATACTTAAGTTCTACTGAACTTAGTTGTTGTAGACCAAAGGGCCTAGCACACCCTGACCACAACTCCTAGGGAGGTTTAGTAGATAACACTTAGTGTAGATAGGTGCACACACCACACCTTACTAGAAAATGTCAACCACAGGTGAACCTAGTGTATCTCTACCTGTGGGAGGTGACCCTATCAGGGTACCCTCAAAATTTGATATACTCAGCTTCAGAGAACTGAGACACTTGTGTACCACAAGGAAGCTGAAACAGGGTTCTAACCCTACCCTTCAGCACCTGATAGACCTCGTAGAAGAGTCTGATGCTCTTAAGGCTTCTAGCACAGGTCCTACAGGGAATGCAGAAGGTATACCATCCTCAGAAGATGACCCCCCTATCCCAGAAGATGAGGAAGAGGAGAAGGAGGAAGAAGAAGTTTCTGAGGAAGAGGTAGACAGCCAGGTCCCAGTCAGAAGACTTAGCCAGGCTAACCTAAACCTACATGGGGCTGGAGAAGGGCTAGCCCTTCCCAGACCCAACAGTAGACTTAACCAGAGGTATAGGAGGGAAAGATCTCACTCAGGTGAATCTCTCCACTCCAATGCCTCTAGAGCACAGCTTTCCAAACTGTGTGGCGCGACACGTTACTGTGTCGCGCCCCGCACGTAGGTGTGTTGCGCGATGCGACGCGATGACGTAGGCCGGCCGGCCGGCCGATATTAGGCCGGGGAATGCGACTTGAGCCCTCTCACCTAAGGATTGCAACATGCACGCGACAAGGCGGAAGGCGGAAGGCTGAGCAGCTGCGGAGCGGAGCCTCGTGATCTGGAGCTCGATCCCGGACTATACAGCACGTAAGCTCGCCTCCATACACACACGCACACGAAAAAAAAAAGGTAAAATAATGGTATGGGAAATAATGATATACAACCAGTGGACGTTCATTCCGGGAATAATTGTTTTTATTATGCAAGGTCATCTTTTTTTATTTCCAGTTAGACGATACCCTGTGTACTCTTGGTAATGTAATACAATGAACATGAAACCCCACCTGAGAAAGCACAATTTTGATTTTCATTAATCCTGTGCAAAGGGCCTCGTCAAAAAAGCATTTTCACTAGCTTCGTTCAGGAGGGTAATCAAGAAGCTATTTTCGCCGTGACACTAATAGTACATTTGGAAGTGGGGTGAATTACTGTGAAGGCCTCTGCAGTTTCTCTGGCAGCTCACCCAGTACAGCTGAAATACAATCTGTTTGTCTTCATGAACTGTCGAAATCCGTTTCCTCTCCCACGTCAGGCTGTGCTGCCGGACCACAGTCGATTATTGCAATATTATACTTGCGCCATCACATACAAGGAAGGGTTGTAGTCGTACTCTAATATGTACACACCATGCTTCAGTGATTTCATGTATTCTAGCGGATTGTCTTCAAACGTCTAGCTCTCCAACATGGATTACATTACAATCGTGCACTGGAGACTGCACAGTTAAGATGCCACTCACGTTCACAGACTGTCGGGCATGTGTCAATCACTCGTCCAACTGTAACTAGTCCGGTAGGAAAGCACAGAAAATATAAATTATGACTGAGAAAGGAATCATCGCACGATAACAGCTCACGTTACACAGTATTTATAGAAGTAGGTACATGCCAAATTCACAGATGTGAAGGGATTGTTTTCATTTTATAATCACCCGACACGAGACCAATAATGTCTTCTAGCACTTTTTACTACTATTCTTGGCTCTCTGTATTTCAGTCAAAAACTCCTTCCGCATCCCAACTCATAAAACAAGTGCATACATGCGGAGTTAGGACTGGATCAACATGCACTTGAACGTGGGTCATTATCGCCTACTGGCATAACACCACTGAAGTTCTGAAGCAAAACAGTAGTCCGGGTTCTTTATCCTTCGTCCACAGAATCAGGTGCTCTAAGTAAAAATTCCCTTCTTCCTGTAGAGCACAGCTTTCTAAAACTGTGTGGCGCGACACGTTACTCGGCTCGGTGTGCTGTGCATCTGGGATCAAGTGTTGCCACAGACTGCAGTCAGCCCACAGCGTCCACAGATACTATCAAAAAACAGAAGGGATGCATTTTAAAGAAAAGTATGCATTTGCTGTTCACTTAAGAACTATAGTACACTCTTCCTCACACACAGGCGGTAGTTATATTTCTATTTGCATACAGAGGTTCCTGGTTACGTGGTAAATAATGAAAGTGGCGACAGTGCTTTTTATGATGTTACTTGGAACTCTGAAGCTCACTATTCTTAATCTGTATGCACCCTGTATCCATGTTTTCCACCACTTAAATTGAGCCAGAAGATCTATTGTACAGGGAAATGGAGTTATAAAGGAGCAATACACAATATGGTTTACATCATCCTCTTCCATCCCTCTTCACACTCCCTTCCCCTTGTTTTTTCGAAAAACATTTTGTGCTCTGATATCTTTGGGTCAAGGAAAGAGTTTGACACACCGGGAAGGAACATAAAAGTAATGCTTGCTAGCCAGAAAATGATGTCACTCACTGAACGTCAACTTTTGGGTACAAACTGCAAAAAAGGAGAAATAAAACGCCCTGTTCAGTGCAGTGAGACCCTTAGTACAGGAACAAGACTTAGGTCACAAACGTGGCCAATATCTTATCTGCCTCATTACAAGTGCATGCATAACTTCCAAGATCTTTGTCTGATGTGCTGCTTCAGGCCAGGTTTTTTTTTCTTGAAACCTGGGAGTTGTAGTCCAGTTTTGCAATGGAATAAGCAAAACTATAAGACTCGGAATTCAAAGAAGAAACTTGGACTGGAGCAGCACATCATGCAAGGACCCGGGAAACTCGACAGGGTTGTAAGTGAATTATATCCTATGACACTTGTAATAAGGGAGATGAGATCTGTCAAGATTGTGATGGAGCAATCCTCAAACCAAACTCTGTTGGGGTTGTGTGTGTGTGGAGTGTGTGGTTGAGTGTGTGGTTGAGTGTGTGGTTGAGTGTGTGGTGGTGTGTGTGGGGTTGTGCGTGTGTGTGAGACAGTAATACTAAAAGCATCTCTGGGTCAGGCTAGACCTAAAAACAGAAGTGAGGGGAGTAACCACGTTAGGCAGTATGCAAGCGACATCATGGTGCATGACATCGCATGAAGTAACATCACAGCTTGTGACATCACAGGTGGCATTACAGAAAGTGGCATCACAACTCATGAGCTTACAGGAAGTGAGATCAGAGATTAAGACCTCACATATGTTAAGCAGGTCTACCATGAGTACATTTGAGCGCATTACAATATTTAACAAATTGAATTTTGCATTGGGGTTGTGCTAAAAAATGGACCCAACCCAGACACAAAATCTGGGCCTCAATTTACACAGTTAGGGGCCTATTTACATGTCCCTTGTGCCACCGGTGCATCAATTTAACCATGCAAAAAGTGACATACCGATGGTGCACGGTGCTTGTGCATGAGCGCTTTATTTTTTAAAACCCTACCACAAAGAAATTGGCAATAAGGAGAAACCAGGCAGTAATCTGTTCTTCTTAATAATAGAACTGCATACCACAGCACATGCTAGGGTTGTATTTGGGCTCCAACGTGGTTACACAACTGAGGCAATGCAGTGGACCTAAGAACAATTCACAATGCATGCCCTAGTCATCTGGGCAGGTCGGGGGGGAAGAGAGGGCGAGGGAGAGAGAGAGGGCGAGGGAGAGAGAGAAAGAGAGAGAGAGAGGGAGAGAGAGAGATAATGTGCGTGTGTATGTGTATGGGGTTGGTGAGAGAGAGAACTACACAGATATAATGGGAGCTCATAAGAGTGAGAGCCACTGACAGGCAGAGGTGCACATCTGCAGTCGCCTCTAAAGTCTTGCCCCATTTTAGTTCAGATAGCATGCCTAAACACTTCTCTTGCCGGTGCAAAGCATGAACTCGTGGATCAGTGGTAGCATGATAGCTATGCACTCCTTGATCCATGAAAGAAAAATGTGTGACACAGCACTGGCGCAGGACCAATATATAAATTATGGACCAGGACTGAATTGTCTGTACAGCAAAACTGGAATAACTTGGTAACTTTGTAATGAGATTCCACAAGACAGGTTCATCCCTAGTTAAAAGAGGCATATTATACTAAATGAGACCCTACTCTGATTGGCATTCTAAACTGAGATGCAATTAATTGACACAATGAGCACCTAGTTGTAACTACATCTCCGAGATTGGTGCCGTACTAGTTAACTAACTTAGCACCATGGGATACAAACTACACTTCTGAGATTGGCGGCATATTAATTTTAGGCCAATAGCGTTAATGTACCCCTCCATTCATGCTTGGCTTACACAGCAGAGTCTTGACAACCATGTTTTTCTGTGTTATGCCCATGGTCAGTTTTCATGTCCACCCCATGCCAAAGGCCTTTCGTGCTTAGTTGCACTGGCCGCATACCATTTGAGCTCTGATTTCACATGATTATCTACTACTCAAATCCTGAAAGGTTACTTGGAGAGAATCCAGACTGTAAGCGAGGCGTAAGATTTTTAAACTTCGTATCTCATGTTTTTCCTATCTCTAGATTTCCACATTTCATTTTCCCGGAAGGCAAACAGGAACTCAAAATGGATAAGTTTATCATTCGGAAGCGAAAAGCTGGTGACGATGACGATGACGTTTGCGAAGAACAAAATGTAGCAGCTATTGAGCAGAGCACCCAAGAATCAACTGAACAATCTTTCTCAGTGCGTAAGAAGTGTAAAGGGAAAATCGCCAATCCCCGTTTATATAAGAAAGATTATATGGAACTGGGGTTCACATTTTCTGGTAATGAAAACCATCCTTGTCCCCAGTGTTTAGTTTGTGGGGAAATACTGGCAAATGAAAGTATGGTGCCAAATAAATTAAAACACCATTTTACCACAAAACACAGCCATTTGTCAGTAAAAAACTGTGGAATACTTTATTGAGCTTGCAAAATCTATAAGGAAGCAGTCTGCATCATTCACAAAGAGAATGAAGACATCAGAGAAAGCTCAAAAGGCAAGTTACTTGGTTGCTCAAATAATTGCCAAAAACAAGGAACCACACACTGTTGCCAAAACCACCATTAGGCAATCTTGCTGTGCTATTGTTCGAACAATGTTTGGGCCACATTTTGAGATTGAAGTTAATAAAATCCCTTTGGCAGATAACACAATTGGTAGACGGATTCAAGATATGTCTGCTAACGTTAAGCTGCAAATGAAGGATATTTTTCAAGATGACAATATGATCATTGCATTGCAACTAGATGAATCAACAGTGTCAGTGGGTTAGCTCAATTACTGGTTTTTATACGTTTCATTCATACTGACACAATTATTGAGCAATTCCTGTGTTGCCTAGAACTTCCATTGAGAACTAGAGGTGAGGATATATTTCAAACTTTAGATTGCTTCATGAAGGAAAATAATTTGCGCTGGTTAAATTGTGTTGGGATATGCACGGATTGCGCACCGTCAATGGTTGGCTCAACAAAAGGTTTTATAGCTTTAGCAAAGAAAGAAAATGAAACTATCATATTTACTCATTGCTTTTTACATCGCGAGGCACTAGTCGTGCAAACCATTGGGAATGAATTAAGGGAAGTTATGGACAAAGTGATTCAAATGGTGAATTACATTAAAAGTCGACCTCTTAAATCAAGAATATTTGCGCATATTTATGAACAAATGGGGGCAAGGTTTAAAAAGCTCCTACTGCACACAGACGTCGAGTGCTTTGTCGTGTATACGAATTGCGTGACATGATGCTTAAACTTTTTGAGGACAATAAGCAGCACGAATTCTGTGGTCTAATTCAAAACAAACTTTGGTGCACAAAATTGGCATATCTTGCTGATGTATTTGAACATTTGAATAAAATTAACACCAGTATGTAAGGAAGAGGAGAAAATATCTTAACAGCAGTAGATAAAATTTGCAGTTTGGGAGACAAAATAAAAATTTGGGAAAGGAAAGTGAAAGAAGGTAGTTTTGAAATGTTTTCCAAAACAGATGAGTGCCAGATGAAATGCGATATCAACCCGGAGAGAAAGTTTCTCATTACTTTCCAATATATTGCAATCCAAGACTATGATTGGATCAGAAATCCATTCCTTTCAGCTGCACCTGGGAACTTCTCTCTTATTGAAGAAGAAGAATTAGCTGAAATATAAAATGATCGAAGTATGCTCATGATGCATTCAGAGGGTGATTTAGACAGCTTTTGGGTTCTTGTTACAAAAATGCATCCAAACCTAGGTAAAAAAGCGTTAACAATTCTCTTGCAGTTTTCTACTACATACATTTGTGAGTATCCTTTTCAACAATGACAAACTTAAAGTCACTGAAACGTGGATGCTTAAAAATGCTTGATGATGAAATGCGAGTGTCTTTATCAAATATTCAACCAAATATTGACCAACTGTGTGCGTCCTGTCAGCCTCATATATCTCATTGAAAAAGTAGGACAAGTGCTGTTGTTTTTTATTCACATGTTGTAATTGTTGTGCTATGAGACACTTTCTAAATGCTGAAATCCAAGACTATGATTGCATCAGTGTCTTTATCTAATATTCCACCAAATATTGACCAGCTGTGTTAATCGTATCCACCTCATTCATCTCAATAAAATAGTAAGTGCTGTTGTTTTTATTCAAAGTTTTTCATTCTTGCACATATTTACATATTGTTAGTCATAAAGGACATCATGTTTTGGAAATGTATGTGTGTTATATTACAAATCATAATTTTTTTTTAAAAATCAATGAACGGTTTTCGTGCGATATGTTGTGTCCGCATACATTTTGATATTTACAATTTCTATGACATATGTATTTGTCCTTCTCTATTACATGCAGTTAATTTTAGCTCAAAGTGCTGAATGGAAAACATATGACTAGTCTTATTCTCTGTCGCCTTTTGGCGCGCTGCGCAGAGGAAAGCTGTCCCACCTGAGTTCAATGCGCAGAGACCGGTTGAAAAGTTGCATGATTGTTTTATCACTCACAATTCCCCCTTCCAGAACGGATTTTTGTATAACTCATATTCAGCAAGGCAGCAGGAGGACTTTCTGCGTGGCAGAAAGGGTTGGCAGGGCGTGCACCTGCCCTTTTTTTGCCGTAAATCACTGGGGCATAAGTCAATGTGTGCATTATTATATTCTTGTTTCATGCAAAAACCTAACCTTTCTTACACTCAATTTTGTCCGTCACTGGCTTTGTTAGACCAGATTAACAATTGCTTTATTAACCTTCATGCTTTCTCAAATTCGCTTGGAAATGCACCATTTGCCCACTACTTTTTCAAAAATTTCTCGGGCAGAGAACCCCCTCCAAACCCCCCTTGGGTGGTTCGTGCTCGCTCGCTGCGCTCGCTCGCGTTACCGTGTCCCTGAAATTTTTTTCACAAAAATTCTCAGAAGGGAATGACTTCCTCTCAAAAGAGAGAGCATGAGGCTAGGATGAGGGAAGTCGAAATCAGAATAGAGAGGGAAGAACTTGCCCTAGCTCAAGCAAAACTTGCTTTAGCAAGGGAGCAAAAGTTAAGTGGATTAGATTCCACTGGTGGCAGCAATATCCCTAAGGATAAAGACAGGTCCTATGACAATAGACACCTGAGTAAGAGTGTGCCCCCCTACAAAGTTGGAGATGACATCCACAAATGGATAACTGCTTTGGAGAGGGCCTGCAAAGTACAGCAGGTACCCCAAAGTCAGTGGGCAGCAATCTTGTGACTCTCCGTTTCAGAAAAAGGAAGAGACAAGCTCCTCACAGTTAGTGATGATGATGCTAACAATTACACTGTCCTGAAGAGTGCTCTAATTGATGGGTTTGGCCTAAACAATGAACAGTACAGGTTGATGTTCAGAGATACCCAGAAGACACAGACTCAGGACTGGACTGATTTTGTTGATTGTGCCACTAAGGCTCTGGAAGGCTGGTTGCTGGGAAGTAAAGTTAAGGACTATACAGGATTGTATAATTTGATCATGAGGGAACAAATACTTAACAATTGTCAGAACCAGTTGTTGCACCAACACCTGATTGACTCAGATCTGACCTCTCCCCAAGAATTGGGAAAGAAGGCAGACAAATGGGTCAGAACCAGGGTTAAGCAGAAAAACCAGGTCCACGGTGGTGATCAGAAAAAGGCAAACCAAAAAGGTGGGGATCAGAAACCAAAAGACCAGAAGTCTTCACCAGGCCCCCAAAATTCTAATGAAGGGGGTCCCAAACTTCTAAGAAGAAGAAGAAAGAAGGTCCAAAGAAAGCTTGGTGTAATTATTGTAAATCTGCGTCTCACTGGTTTAGTAAGTGCACCAAGAAAGGTAAAGCCCCTACCACTGTAGCCCCTAAGGCATCTGCACCCCCTAGTACAGTTGACAGTGGTAGTTCCCAACCCAAGGCTATAGTGGGGTTAACCATGGGTACTGAGGTGGATTCTAGCCTAGTCAGAATCCACACTCAGGATGTTCTTGTCTGTAATGTGGACATGGCTATGTCCTCAACTGTGAGTCCCAGTACTCTGGGAAAGTACAGGCAAACACCTTTAATCAATGAAAAAGTGGCTATAGCCTACAGGGACACATGTGCCAGTGTCACTATGGTGACACCTAACTTTGTGGACCCTGGACAGATTGTACTGGGTGATAATTACCTGGTGACCAATGCAAGCAATGTCACTACTACCCATAGTGTGGCAGTTGTTAACTTCTCCTGGGGAGGGGTAACTGGCCTCAAAAGAGTTGTGGTAAGTGCAGACCTCCCAGTTGAATGTCTGTTGGGCAATGATCTTCAATCCTCAGTATGGTCAGAAGTGGAGTATAGGACTCATGCAGAGATGTTAGGCATATCAACTCATGTCCTTGCTGTGACCAGGTCACAGGCCAAAAAGTGCCAAACTGAACAGAACTTGGATCCTGAAACTATGGCCCAAGTGCCGTCCAAGAGAAAGAGCAGTAGGGTTAAGGCAGTGCCTTCCCCCTGCCTACAAGTGAGGATCAGCCTTCTCAGGAAGCTGATTCTGAGACCCCTGAAGGAACTGTCCTAGAAGAACTTGAACCTGACCAGGTTGAGTTTCTTGGAACAGGGGGACCTTCAAGGGCAGACTTGAGGCAGGCACAGTTAGACTGCCCGTCTCTTGAACCCCTCAGACAGCAAGCTGCTTCTGAGGCTGCTGGGAATGCTACAGGTACCCATAGAGTTTATTGGGATGAAGGACTCCTTTATTCTGAGGGTAGAGACCCCAAGCCTGGTGCTTCCAGGAGGTTGGTCATACCTCAGGCCTTTATTCCCTTAGCAGGACCTCTAGGCCAGAACAAGACTTGGGACAGGCTTGTCCCTCATTTTCACTGGCCCCATATGTCAGAGAATACTAAGGAGTTTTGTCGCTCCTGTGGACCTGCCAAGCCAGTGGCAAATCAGGTGGCACAACAATGGTCCCCGTTATACCACTACCTGTGGTGGGGGTACCCTTTGAAAGAGTAGGGATCGACATTGTTGGGCCAATGGATCCCCAAACAGCCTCTGGGCACAGATTTATACTGGTGGTAGTGGATCATGCCACCAGGTATCCAGAAGCTATTCCCCTAAGGACCACAACAGCACCTGTTGTGGCAAGAGCCCTCCTGGGAGTTTTCTCAAGAGTGGGCTTTCGAAAGGAGGTTGTCTCAGACAGAGGTGCAAACTTCATGTCTGGGTACTTGACTGCTATGTGGAAGGAGTGTGGTGTTAATTACAAATTCACTACACCCTACCATCCACAGTGCAAAGGGATTGTTGAAAGATTTAACAAGACCCTCAAGGGTATGATCAAGGGTTTACCTGAAAAGCTTAGGCGAAGATGGGACATCCTTCTACCCTGCCTTCTGTTTGCTTACAGAGAGGTCCCACAAAAGGGGGTTGGCTACAGCCCTTTTGATCTTTTGTTTGGGCATCCTGTAAGGGGACCCCTATGTCTGGTGAAGGAAGGATGGGAGAGAGTCCACGTGGCAGAGTCCACGTGGCGGCAGAGACAAGCTTCACGACAACCACCTGATTGCGCCCGACATCGCCTGGTTCCTTCCTGGTTCCATCCTGGTCACTGGCTAGTGACCCAGACTCTGTCCCCTCTGCTTTCAGGTACTCTACATCTCCGATCCACCCTTGGATCCAACCGGACTCTTCTCTCCTGGCCGTCTGCAGCATCTTCATCTCCAGGCTCCATAGAACTCCACGACGAAACCCGACACACTTTGGCACCTATGCACCCGCTTCCTGTGGGTGAGGTAACGATCAAACGCCGGTGCTCCTGTAGTGGTTTATACCTCTAGTGTCCTAGTTTAAAGTGGTTTAATTCTATTCCAGTCGGAAGACCTCCAAAACAGTAACTTTATAACTTTTACACACCATTGACTTTGGATTGGTGCATGCGTGTGCTTTTGGCGCTGCACCCGTATCCCACGGGCTACTCCCGTCCTAACTGCTGTTAGTCCAGTGTAGTCCCAGCGATTCACAAGGTCCTAGGACTTACTATTGTTTGAGAAGTGGTTCTTATACCACTTATTTAGCATATGGTTTGAGTGGCCACGGGCCCTTTCCATAATTGTGCAACTTGTGTATGTTTAACTGTGCTTTTGTTTAAACGCTTGTGCCTCTGGACTCATAAAGAGTACAGAGGATTATTCTAGTAATAAATACATATATTTTTATAATATATAACTTGTGTGGTGTCCTTTCATTTCATATTACAAGATTGCATATGGTAAAACAGCTGGCTTCACATGCCCTCTTGAGTTAAGCCTAAGACTGCTTAGTCCATGCTACCACTAGGATAGCTTGTCTAAAAGGTTGACTTTACAACCACCACCATAAGGGATTGTTTGGACTGATACAAGGTGCTCACTAGAATAGTGAACATCATACATCAGGCCAACTTCTCACAATATGGTATGGCAATATCCCAGAACAGCTATAAGGACATGGTTCCGAAAGCTGCAGACAGGCTCAGCTCATGCTTGAGCACCATCTCACATAATACCAAGCACTCTGCCTCCAGGATTGTTAAGGCCTGCCATAGGAGTGACTTATAGGCATATATGTGTCCAGATATAGGTTTAGATATAGGTATACTATATCTAAGCAAGGGGTGATTACACCACCTTGCCCCAGCTGAGTGATCAGCCAGTTGTGTCAGTTTGGATGATGGCCAGCCAGGGGTGGCAAAAGTTATGCTGCAGCCCCTGGTAGGCCTTGGATGCACCTATGCCCTGGGTACCTATCGTACCCTGTACAGGGGCTGATAAGGTGATCCAATCCCAATTAGTTATGCGCCTAGGGTACATGGAGTCCATTTTAAGGAGAGAGCAGATAACCTGGGGCCCTGATGTACATGTACATGTATTTATATAGCGCAAATCACCGACCCGGTATCTAAGCGCTTGCTTAGGGAACCCGTCCTGGTATTCCCCTGTGAGATACCCCGGCAGGGTATCCACAAGGTGAAAGCCAGGCATCCCGCCGCGAGGGGCTGATTAGCAGGATCCCAGGCCAACTAAGTCAAAAACCAGCTAAACACAAGGCAAAACATCTGGGGTAACCATAGTCAGGTATCCACCCTCATACATAACCCCCCCCAAACGAAAGGAGATAAGGCTATCCTTGACCAGGTAAGCCTATATTGCCTGAGTGGCCATATAAGGAGGAACCTGCACTGGCGTGGTTACTCCCTATCTCATGGTCCACTAAGCAATTCCTCACCCTAGGGGTATCAGAGGGTCTCCACCATAGGGAATTACTACCTGTAGTGTGTTTTGGCAAAGTAAAAGGCTGGTGTTGAGAGGGAGTACTGAAGTGAGGCTCCACTAATGTAGGGCTCAACTTCCTCCAATCATTATCCACCATGGGTGCCTTTTTTTCCATGACTGAGTTGCACTGTGCTCTCAGGGTCAACCTCTGGCTGCCTACAGCTGGAGACTGGGTCCCTTTTGTTGGCTTACTGAGGGGACAGGTCAGGTTTGGGGCCTTTGGGTCCCATGTTTGGCTGTGCCCAACAGTGTCCATCTGGGGGAGGTTCCTAACTAGGTGTAAGGGAGACCCCTCAGGAGTTTTTAAAGTTTTCACCATACTAGGGCTGCTAGCTTTGGTGCCCCTAATCTGCTGATGGGGGTGTTTTATTGGACAGGGGGCCCTTTGGGGTCCATTGACCTCCTTGACCTCTGCAGCCCTGGGCTGACTAAGGCAGAGTAGAGAGGGGCAGGTTACCTGCTCCAGACTGGGTCCCACCTTGGAAGGGTCCACTGTCATCAGGGGCTCTGCCAGGCTAGGCCTGACTACCTCTGGGGCAGTTTCTTCACAAGGGGTAAGATCAGTTCCTTGAGGAGGCTGATCCTTTCCTAAAGTCTGGGGGGAGGGAGATTTCTCTTCCTCCTCAATGCTCTCTGTTTGTGTGGAGTGATCCATAGTTTCAGGCTTCACAACACATGAATCTGTTTGAGTTTGGGCTGTGGCCATCACAGCCCCACCAACCTTTTCAGGAAGGGACTCAGTTTGGGTATGGGCTGTTACCATCACAGCCCTGCTAACCTTTTCAGGGAAGGAATCTGCTTGAGAGTGGGCTGAGACTGGCACATCCCTCTTAACCTGTTCTGGAAGGACATCTTGGATTGGGGCTGTGGCCATCACAGCCCCACTAACCTTTCCATGGAGATTTACCATTTTAGAATGGGCTTCTTGTTCAACCTCAGCCCAGGCTGAGATTTCTAAATCATTTCCCAGTAGACAATCTACAGGCAAGTTTGTTGACACTGCCACTCTTTTGGGCCAGTGACACCTCCCCAGCTGATATTTACCACTGCCATGGGATGATTTGTCTGCACTCCATCAATATTGGTCACCTGGTATGTGGCACCAGGTAAAAGTTGCCTTGAGGGGACTAGATTCTCAGTCACCATAGTGATACTAGCCCCAGTGTCTCTATAGGCCTCAACCTTTTGACCATTGATGAGGGGCTCCTGTCTGTACTTACTCAAAGTGTTTGGGCAAGCAGTGAAGTTGGCAAACCCCATGCCATTGTCACAGACAAGAGTAGCTGTAGTAGGGGACCTGGTTAGGCCAGAGTCCACATGAGTTCCAAAAGTAAAACCAGCCAAATTCTTGGGGGTGCTCCCACCACCTGGGGGATTACTACTAATAGTAACAGGAGGTGTTGGAGCCTTACTTGGAGGAATATTTTCTTTATTGTTATTCTTTGGGCAACTGCTATCAGTCTTCCA
The DNA here is from genome assembly GCF_964261635.1 of Lissotriton helveticus. NCBI lineage: Eukaryota > Metazoa > Chordata > Amphibia > Caudata > Salamandridae > Lissotriton > Lissotriton helveticus. The sequence continues at coordinate 438,564,969 of NC_136068.1, forward strand.
ATGGCCAGTCTGCTTACAGGCATGGCAATAGGTTTCTTTTGGGTAGAGGAAGTGTTTTGGGACCCACCCCCACAATTGGAGTTTTGGGGCCCTGTGGGAGACTTGTCTTTAGATTTATCCCCACCTTTCTCTTGAGCCTTGGAAGTATCCTTCTTTTGGTCATTACCCTGATTCTTAGGCCTAATCCTGGTCCTGACCCATTTGTCTGCCCTCTTACCCAATTCTTGTGGAGAGGTCAGATCTGAGTCCACCAGGTGCTGGTGTAAAAGCTGGTTTTGACAATTACTAAGGATCTGCTCCTTCATAATCAAATTATAAAATCCTGTATAGTCATGTACTTTGCTGACAAGTAACCAACCTTTCAGATCCTTAGTAGCACAAGCTACAAAATCAGTCCAGTCCTGAGTCTGAGCTTTTTGGGTATCTCTGAACAACAACCTCTATTGCTCAGTGGTTAAGCCAAACCCATCAATAAGAGCACTCTTCAGGACAGTATAGATTTTAGCATCCTCAGGTCTAACAGTGAGGAGCTTATCTCTCCCTTTCTCAGAAAAGGAATACCATAAGAATGCTGCCCACTGATCTTGGGGAACCTGCTGTACCATGCAGGCTCTCTCCAGAGCAGTCATCCATTTGTGGATGTCTTCTCCTTCCTTGTAGGGGGGCACAATCTTTGTCAGGTTTCTATGATCATAGGACCTGTCTTTATCCTTAGGGATATTGCTGCCACCAGTGGAGTCTACTCCACTCAATGTGTGTTCCCTTGCTAAAGCAAGTTTAGCTTGGGCCAGGGCTATCTCTTCCCTCTCTATCTGGAGTTTGACAGCTCTCATCCTGGCCTTATGCTCTTCTCTCTGAGAAGAAGTCATTCCCCTTTGAGAAGCCCTTGAGGCATTAGAAAGGTTAGATTCCCTGGAAATGGATCTCTCTCTTCTATTGCCAGGGAATATTCTGCTATTGGGTCTGGGGAGGTGATTCACCTCTCCATCCCCATGTAGGCTCAAGTTAGCATGGCTAAGCCTCCTAACTTGGACCTCTACATCCCCCTGATCTGAATCATCTCCATCCACCTCCTCATCTTCTACCTCTGGGGTTGTATTCTCATCATCTATGGGTATTACCCCATCTCCTGAATTACCTGAGGGGCCTGCACTAGACTTCTCAAGATCATCCTTCTCTAGGACTCCTATCAGGATAGGGATGGTAGGGTTGTGACCCTTTTTCAGCCCCCTTGTAGTGCACAAGGCACTCATGTCTCTGAAACTGAGTTTGTCATAGCTGGAAGGTGCCTTGGCAAGGTCACCTGTCACAGGCAGAGCACTGGTTTGCTCACCTGTGCCAGACATGACTCTAGTGAGGTGTAAGTGTGTGCACTTACCTACACTATGTGTTTTCCTACTGGAACCTTGCTAGTGAGTTGTAGTCAGGGTGTGCTAAGCCCTTTGGTCTACAACTACTAAGTTCAGAAGAACTTAAGTATGTAAGCTTTGTTTATATGTACCTACTGTACTTAATGTGATCTTTCAAATGATATAAGATTACAATTGGTAAAACAGCAAGCTCAAATCCCAAGCGCTGCACACTAATGTGAGAAGTTGGCCTGGTGTATGATGTTCACTATTCTAGTGAGCACCTTGTATCAGTCCAAACAATCCCTTATGGTGGTGGTTGTAAAGTCAACCTTATAGACAAGCTATCCTAATGGTAGCATGGACTAAGCAGTCTTAGGCTTAACTCAAGAGGGCATGTGAAGCCAGCTGTTTTACCATATGCAATCCTGTAATATCAAATGAAAGGACACCACACAAGTTATATATTATAAAAATATATGTATTTATTACTAGAATAATCCTCTGTACTCTTTATGAGTCCAGAGGTACAAGCGTTTAAACAAAAGCACAGTTAAACATACACAAGTTGCACAATTATGGATAGGGCCGGTGGCCGCACAAACCTATACTAAATAAGTGGTATAAGAACCACTTCTCGAACAATGGTAAGGCCTAGGGCCTTGGGAATTGCTGGGACTACACTGGACTAACAGCAGTTAGGACGGGAGTAGCCCGCGGGATTCGGGTGCAGCACTAAAAGCACACGCATGCATCAATGCAAAGTCAATGGTGCGTAAAAGTTATAAAGTTACTGTTTTGGAAGTCTTCCGACTGGAATAGAATTACCCCACTTTAAACTAGGACACTAGAGGTATAAACCACTACAGGAGCACCGGTGTTTGATCGTTACCTCACCCACAGGAAACGGGTGCATAGGTGCAAAAGTGTGTCGGGTTTCGTCGTGGAGTTCTATGGAGCCTGGAGATGAAGATGCTGCAGGCAGCCAGGAGAGAAGAGTCCGGGTGGATCCAAGGATGGATCGAAGATGTAGAGTACCTGAAAGCAGAGGGGACAGAGTCTGGGTCTCTAGCCAGTGACCAGGATGGAACCAGGCGATGTCGGGCGCAATCAGGTGGTTGTCGTGAAGCTTGTCTCCGCTGCCACGTGGACTCTGGGGCATCGACGATTACCTGGAGTGGAACACAGACTCACTCATGAAGGCTCTCGCTGTTGGCGGTGTCGGCTTCTGGATCGGAGTCAACAGGCCTTGGCAGAGGCAACCCACGCAAGATTTGAAGATCGCTTCTTACTCGGACCAGCAAGGTCAGAGCGGTGGGTCCTTTTCAGGGGAGCGAGGGCCAGTCTGGAGCAACCAGACCAGCAGTGTAGTTTCAAAGATTCGTCGTCGTAGAGGCCACTAGCTAACGGGCAATTGACCGGACAGACACGTCAAGCAGGAAAATGCAAAAGGGCCACACGCAGCACTCGATGAGTGTGGAGGGGTGATCTTCGGTGCACAAGCTGCTCGGTGCTGGGGCTTCTCAAACCCCAATGCACAGCTTCGAGGGTGCCTCGGGAGCTGCACGGTCAGCACTTCGCAGTCTTTTCAAGATGGCCGGCCCCACGCCTCACATCGCCTCCACGGGTCTCAGATTTGCTGGGACTGTGGATCGGGCTGTTGGAAGTCAGGGAAGCTGGTTCTTGTCGATCTCTGTCGCTCGAGCTCCGACAGGAGCTGCAAAAAAGCTAACCGTTGGGCGCTGGATGGTGCCTGTTTGCACAGGGTGGTCACTCCTTGACCACAAGGGAGATTCTTCAGTCTTCCACGTCGAGTGGGATGTCGAAGGGTTCAGAGTTTTGTTTCAAAGTTTCAGTCAGGATTATCTAAATTCTATGGACACAGCTCTTACCTTTATTCCAAATCAAGGGGCTGGATTACCTGCTAGGTCCCTCCTATGGGTGGGACCCAGGAAGGGGGTGGTTACACCCCTTTCCCTTTGTCCAGTTTTGTGCCAGAGCTGGGGCTGGAGTGCCCCAGCACCGGTTTGTACTGGGCTATGCATGGGGAGCCTTGTGAGCCCCAGGCAGTGTCTAGTTTCACTCGCCCTGCCTGCCTCAATCCACTATCTCCTGTCTGGGGTGGTGTAACCCCTCCCTGTGACAGGATACCATTTGTCCAGGCCTTCCCTGCCAGAGTTTCTGTCAGCAGCAGGAGGCCAGACTTGTTGTATTGAAGCAGGGAGGGCTGAATGAAATGAGACACTGCCTGGGGCACACAAGGTGTCCCATGCATAGTCCAGTTCAAACCGGTGCTGGGGCACTCCAGCCCCAGCTCTGGCGGGGAACTGGACAAAGGGAAAGGGGTGTAACCACCCCCTTCCTGGGTCCCACCCATAGGAGGGACCTAGCAGGTAATCCAGCCCCTAAATGTGGTATTTAGGTAGGAGCTGAGTCCCAAGACTTTAGATTTTATCCTGACTGAAACTTGAAACGAAACTCTGGACCTTCGACATTCTACTGCAACTAGAAGACTGAAGGATCTCCCTTGTGGTCAAGGAGTGACCACCCTGTGCAAGCAGGCACCACCAAGCGATCAACGGTTTGCTTTGTCGACGCTCCCTCCGGAGCCCGAGCACAGAGCCTGACAAGACCCAGACTTCCAGACTTCCAACAGCCCGATCCACAGTCACAGCAGAGCTGAGACCCGTGGAGGCGACGAGAGACGTGGGACCGGCCATCTTGGAAAGCCAGCGAATTGCTTTCCGTGCAACTTCAGAGGCACCCTCGAAGTTGTGCATTGGGGATTGAGAAGCCCCAGCCCCGAGCACCAACTGCACCGAAGATCAGCCCTTCACACTCCATGAGTTCTGCGTGGGGCCCTACTGCATTTTCCTGCTTGACGCGTCTGTCCAGTCAATTGCCTGTTGGCTAGTGGCCTCTGTAATGACGAACCCTTTGATTTACACCACTGGTCTGGGTGCTCCAGACTGGCCCTTGCTTCCCTGAAAAGGAGAAGCCCATCAGACCTTGCTGGTCTGATCCAGAAGCCATCTTCGATTCCTGCGTGGGTTGCCTTTGCCAAGGCTTGTTGACTCCAATCCGGAAGCCGACACCGCCGACAGCGAGAGCCTTCGCGAGACAGTCCGTATCCAGCTCCTGATCATCGTCAACACCTCCTGGTCTATGTGGCTGCAGAGACAAGCTTCACGACATCACCTGATTGCTTCGCGACATCGCCTGGTTCCTTCCTGGTTCCATCCTGGTCAATAGTTAGTGACCCAGACTCTGTTCCCTCTGCTTTCAGGTACTCTTCATCCTCGATCCGCCCTTGGATCCACCCGGACACTTTCCTCCTGGTCGCCTGCAGCATCTTTCTTCAAGGCTCCATAGGATTCAGCGACGAAACCCGACACACTTTGACACCTATGCACCCGCTTCCTGTGGGTGAGGTAACGCGAGTACTTTGGTGCTCCTGTGGGTATTTACTATCCTAGTTTCTAACTTTCAAGTAGCTCTTTCCTTGTCCTTCCGGAAGTGACCTAAAAGAACAAGGGGAATATTATCAAGGGGGTTTATCTCCTCTTTTTTGGCTTTAAAAGCCAAGAAAGCGGAGATAAAATTATCTCTCTATTACCAAGCTGTCGCTAACACCAGTTAGCGACAGCTAGTAGGAGATAGCGACCATCTTGGGCCCCGCTTTGCATGTCAGTGATATTTATCACTAATAACATGCAAAGTGGGCGTGCCAAGATGTTAGCGACTGGAAACAGTCGCTAACATCGCTATCTCCTATTACCAACTTTTGGAGATATTCGCGCTAAGCGCGAATATCTCCAAAAGCTAACACCTGCCCCTGAGCAGTTCTTAGCCATGTTATCCAATGGTAGGTGGATAACATGGCTAAGAGCATTAGCTCGGTGATGCATGAATATCGCTGACTTTTCAGCGATATTCATGCATTTCGGCCGATTTTTATCGCTTAGGAGATATACCTTGATAATAGCAAGGTTCCTAAGCGATAAAAATCGCCGCAGCTCGGCGATACAAATATCGCCGCTAAACCAACATAGCAATAATTATCACTAGTTGTTGGTAATATGCCCCCTACTTTCCATTTCTTTCGTTCCCATTATAACTCTATGGTAACTCGCGTGTGTGTAAAGACACTGCACGCGCATCCCGTGGGCCTCCTGCTCCCTATCCTTTGGTAGTACAGCATAGCCCCAGCGATTCTCCAGGCCCTAGGCCTTTCCTTTGTTCATGACGTGGTTCTTATACCACTATTTTAGTATATGGTTCGAAGTGCCCCTAGGGCATTACTGTATTTTGTGCAACTTATTGTATTATAATTGAGTATCTTGTATGTGCTTGTGCCTCTGACCTCATAAAGAGTTCAGAGGATTGTGTTAGAAATAAATACATATATATTTTGATATACAACCTGTGTGGTGTCCTTTCACTTGGTATTAAAGGGGTTACATATGGTAAAACAGCTGGCTTCACATGCCCTCTTGAGTTTAGCCTAAGACTGCTTTATCCATGCTACCACTAGGATAGCTGATCTATAAGGTTGACTTTACAACCATCACCATAAGGGTTGTTTGACTGGTGCAAGGTGCTCACTAGAATAGTGAACATCATATACCAGGCCAACTTCTCATGCAGCCTTTTATTTCTCATTTTTAGGTCTCGCCTGTCGATGCACATGCGCATCGAGCTTGCGAGCCTATTGCGGCTTAAACAGTCTTTAACCAAGTTGCAAGGAATCGTGGCGATTCCTTGCAGTGCCCGTGACTTTTAAGCTCAATGCGCATGTGCATTGAGCTTAAAAGCGCGTGCACATCAGTTCCCTCAGCCGCAATCGCCGTCTGTTCCCTCAGCCGCATTCCTCCGACACCTTTTGAAGTGAAGCTTAGCTTCACTTCAAAGGCCCCGGCTTCTTCACACCCACATGCCGCTCTCCCCGCTCCGCCCCCTCCCCTCCCCTGCCCGCCGTGTGCATTTCTCCTCCGCCGGCCGTACTTTCACTTTGACGGCCGCAGGCCGTCTCTCGTGTTTCTCCAACTTTCAGCGTGCGTGCTTGTCTTTCTCTTTACCCATCTCCCTCTTGTTTACCTCATTTTTAGTACTCTTGTTCTCTTCTGTTGCATGTTTACCTTTTTTTTTTAATTTGTCATTCTCTGCCCATTTCTCCTTCTGTCTGTTTTCACTGCTAACCCGTCGGAACCCGTCGGATGGACACTTTGACGGCCGTGTCGCATTTCTCCTCCCCCCTCCCCTTATCTGCCTTTCCCTCCTCCTCCTACTCTCCTCCCCACTCTCTCTCTCCCAGCACAACCTTGTTTTAAGATAGCCTCCTCTGGGTCTCGTTTAAACTTGTTTCCTTTAACCTTTACTTTTTGTCTGCCTCGCACAAGAAACCCCTACCTGGTGTGCGACGTATTTTTAAAAGTTGTAATTGTAAATTGTATACACATAGTGCTTGCCAGCGCCGAACGAGCCGTTAAGCGCTTTGCAGCAAGTAGTACGCAGCTCTGGAGCCACATAGGGAGTAGATTAATAATATATTCTTCCTTTTCCTTGCAGAATTAGTTTCAGCTGAAAAATAGCATTGTAGTAATACCACATGTTCGTATGCCTCGCACAAGAAACCCCCGACATGGTGTGCGACGTATTTTTAAAAGTTGTAATTGTAAATTGCATACATATAGTGCTTGCTAGCGCCGAACAAGCCGTTAAGCGCTTTGCAGCAAGTAGTACGCAGCTCTGGAGCCACATAGGGAGTAGATTAATAATATATGCTTCCTTTTCCTTGCAGAATTATTTTTAGGCTGAAAATTAGCATTGTAGTAATACCACATGTTCGTATTTGCTGCTACTTAAACCGTCACCGAGTCCTTTTAATAAGACAAATCTCTCTGTTGACAACATGCTCTGCTATTAGTCTGGCTGTCATGATTGGCGATCTAATTTCTGCTTTTTTTTTATTAATATAAAAGGGAAACAGATTGTTTTCTGTATTTATTTACATTAAAAAAAAACGAAGCACGTTGAGCCTTACTAAATTACATCCTTCGGGTTTGCATTCGGGCGGGACAGTTTTCCATTTGAAATTAAAATGAAAACTGCATTCAACGGTTGAAGCAATCAGTAGCGCCTTGAATGAGTGCTGCAATGTGTAGAAATACTGAGGTGAACGCGCCCCTGGGTATTTTAATCAGAAAGGAGAATGCATTGTTGTGTTTGTATTATTTACACTCAGTAAGATGGAGAGCAACACAGCGCGACGGGCCTTTGTGAGAAGGTTTTTTTCAGCGCTGAATGAATGAACACTTTAACAACTGGTGTTACTATGTCCTGTTTACTTTTTCCTTTAACCTTTACTTTTTGTCTGCCTCGCACAAGAAACCCCCTACCTGGTGTGCGACGTATTTTTAAAAGTTGTAATTGTAAATTGTATACACATAGTGCTTGCTAGCGCCGAACGAGCCGTTAAGCGCTTTGCAGCAAGTAGTACGCAGCACTGTTCGGGTTCCTCTTTACAATGAGCCACGAGGAGCGCGTGAAGTGGATGGTGGGTGGCAAATGGACTCAAAGCGGCCGGTCGCTTTGGTGTTCGGATAAGCATCAGATAAGGATCTGTCTGGCCTCGAACACCTTCAAGCAGCGGCAGCCTGCCCTTCACACGCCGGCCTCCCAGCCAGCCTGTCTCTGAGTGCCAGCACCAAAGAGGGGGGTTTGATGCCCTAAATGAGTATTCCTTAGAATTTTTATGGGCGCTCCTTGCAGTTTGTAGTTACATATTTACAACTGCAGCTCGCCTGAAGAGCAGAGTGTGGCTGGGTGACTGGCAAGCGAGCAGCAAATCCAACAGGCTGCTGCAGTGAACTGAAGGGACGAAGGAATACAATAAATCATATTTATAATAAGAAGAAGACAAACCTGTTGTATGACAGGTGGGGAAGACCCCGGAGCTGTCGTGAAAGTTAAAAAAGAAACTTAAAGATAGTCACACAACGCCGAGAAGAACATATCTTTAAATATTCGTGCTTCATTTAGACGATATTCAACAATTGTACCTAAGACAGGATTCCTCGTTCCATTTTGTATCTTGTAATATTATACTTTTTGGTAAAAGCCGGGTTGCTTTGAATCTGGAGCGGATTCACTTATTTTTCAGCTCGAAAAGTGCTGCGCATCAGGCACTTTAGTGTAATTTCTCTTTTCCAAGCCCCACACAAATACAATTTTATGTATGTATGTGGATAGATTTGTATAATGCTCGCAGACAGTCGTACATTACAGATCGTGTCATACCCACACCCCTTTGCCTCCAGTAACCCCAAATGCACCCTGCTCCCGCCAACATATTTTGATTTGTAGAAGGTATATCTGTTTTAGAGGTAACTCCAAATTCAGGTCTACAGCGTCAAGCACTCGCAAGGCAGAACAAGCAGACCGCCCACCACAAACCCCCACCTCCAGTGTCCATAGAAGGGCAGCAAAACAACGGCTGATTATTCGGCAACCACCAGTTCTTTTTTGCAATTCGAGTTTGTTCTGATGCTCGCACTCACTCTACGGCCCTCACTCTACCGCCCTCACTCTACCGCCCTCACTCTACCACTCTAACGCCCTCACGCCCTCACTCTGCTGCCATCACTCTACCACTCTACCGCCCTCACGCCCTCACTCTACCGCCCTCACTCTACCACTCTACTGCCCTCACGCCCTCACTCTACTGCCCTAACTCTGCCACCCACATGCCCTCACTCAACTGCCCTCACTCTACCACTCTACAGCCCTCACGCCCTCACTCTACTGCCCTCACGCCCTCACTCTACCGCCCTCACGCCCTCACCCTACCGCACTCACTCTACTGCCCTCACTCTACCGCACTCACTCTACCGCCCTCACTCTACCACTCTACTGCCCTCACTCTACTGCCATAACTCTGCCACCCACACGCCCTCACTCTACTGCCCTCACTCTACCACTCTACAGCCCTCACGCCCTCACTCTACTGCCCTCACGCCCTCACTCTACCGCCCTCACGCCCTCACTCTACCGCCCTCACTCTACTGCCCTCACTCTACTGCCCTCACTCTACCGCCCTCACTCTACCACCCTACCGCCCTCACTCCCTCACTCTTGCCCTCACTCTACCACTCTAACGCCCTCACGCCCTCACTCTACCGCCCTCACTCTACTGCCCTCACGCCCTCACTCTACTGCCCTCACTCTACCACTCTACCGCCCTCACTCTACCACTCTGCTGCCCTCACTCAACCACCCTCACTCTACCACAATAAAATACACTGCACATATTCTTCACAAAAGTAATTTACAATAGTTTAAGCTATTGCTATTATAAATTACAAGAACTTTTATTTAACTATTAATTATTTAAAAAAATTAAAAGCCATTTGTATTTGTTATATGAATACATGTAAGTCACGTACATACAAAACATGTGGCATTACAAATGCTATAGGTGTCACATTTGAAAAAGTTAAAAGTATTGGCATTGTAAATGACAAAGCAATTAATTTTGCTATTTTCAAGACCAACACATAAAAAAAAAGTTGTCATTTACAAAACCAAAGCTCCAACTCTTCTAATGCGAGACCTATTGCATTTCCAATGCTTGTTCTGATGTGGTGGCACCCATGACCGCTTTATTAAAGAAGGGGGTTCCTTTTGTTTGGTCTTCTGGGGCGCAAGCCGCTTTCCAGCAATTGATCGGTAAATTCACCACGGCCCGTTTTGGTGTATCCTGATCCTGCTTTGCTCTTTTTTGTTGAGACTGACGCCTCTTTATGTGCAGTAGGGGGGGTGCTTTCCCAGAGAGATGCGGATACAGGGTGTATGCATCCAATTGCGTTCTTCTCTAAGACCTTACTGCCGGCCGAACGCAATTATACAGTGGCTGAGAGGGAACTGCTGGCAATCAAGTTGTCATTTGAGGAATGGAGACACTATTTGTGGGGAGCCCGCCATTCGATAACGATCTACACTGATCATAAAAATCTAGAATTCTTTCGTTCTGCTAGAGCTCTAACCCCGAGGCAGATGCGTTGGGTATTGTTCTTTAACGAATATGATTTCGTTATTACATACAGGCCTACAGCTCAACAAGTGAAATCCGATGCCTTGTCACGCATACATGTGGACCAAGCAGAATCAGGGATAGAGAAAGAGATAACTCCAATGACAGCGAGTGAAAAGATAGTGGAGAGTGTTTCTGTGGAGGCTTTCCTGTCATCGGTCAAGGGGAGATTGAAAGGGATAGATCTAACCCCTTGGTTGTCGACCCCTCAGTTTGTGGTACAGGATGGGTTGTTGTATCGGAAGGATTGGTTATTTATACCTCCCGAATTAAGAGACAATGTTCTTCAATGGTGTCATTCGTCGTCCCTGGTAGCTCATCCGGGGATAGCAAAAACTAAGAAGTTTTGTTCACGATGGTTTTGGTGGGATACGTTGGATCATACTTGGGAGCCTGCAGGTGGGGTCCATGCTCCCCGTTTAGTACATGGTTTCCATCTTCGTCACCCCTCTAAGCCTCGCCCTGTAGGGAGACCTTTGGGGGGGGGTAATGTTAGGAACTAGCTACCTGTTCCCCTGTAGTCCTGTCTCTGTGTTCATGTACATCAGGTCACATCTCCAGGTACCCGCCTACAAAGAGGGATCTGGGGCATATCCCGGTGCTTGTTATCTTTATCGTTACAGCTCACCTGAAGGATAGTTGTCTTGGAGTGTCTGGTGCCTCTGGGAGTTCTTTTGGATCGTCGTTTTTGTTGGGACCCTGTCATTCCCTGTCGGCTGCTGATCGGGGTCAGGCTGCCTTCTTGGATCTTGTTACGGCGGACTTCGGAGCCCATTGCTGATCTGCCCTGGCCATTTTGGGAGCATTTTTGGACTGCATTGAGGAGCTTTGTCTAGTGGATGTACCCGCATTGCGTGGATTCACTTGCGTTTTGAAAATTAACAACACAATATTACCGGTTTGGTGAATCGCGTTGTCTTATTTCCTGAACTTGTGCTGCCGCTCCACGTCGTTGTGTGGAGTTTGGGCCAAAACACGAGGGTTTTGTTTTATCGCGTTTTTTCCTTTTGTTTATTTGGTAGCGGCCACTAGTTTGCTACGTTTTTCGGGTTGCCCTCTTGTTTTTTTTTCATTTCCTTTATGAGGAATAGGGGTTTTTCTCTGTATAAAGAGTTTTTTCCCCTGGAGTTGCCTTCCATTTACTTCAAGAGAGGAGTGGTATCCTGGGATCTGGAGTCCTCAAAGAATCTCTGAACCCCTTGTTTCTTGTGGAACTACTGCTTGCTTGGTCTGGTAAGAGATTCTTTGTTGACTGGGCCTGTATGTGCATGTTCATAGAGACATATGGCTACGTATTTTAAGGTTGTTGTTTTGTCTCTTTAAATGCAGGTGCTGTCCGTGCCCTATGTTGTATAGAATAGGATCAGGAGGAGGCCAGCAGTGGTGTGTCCCTTCGATTTTTGTGTCTTATCCTATCCCACCCTCTCCCGGTACCCCAGTGATAGGTTCGCTGTGTTTGTGCTTCAGTGGACGTTACGGGGGTGCTGGCGGAGGACTGGGGGAATCCTCGTTCCTGCAGTGTTGGTCATAGTCTGGTGGTGTGCAGTGACATAGGCGAGATAAGAACAAGTCTAATTGACAAGGACCCCATGTCTGATTCAGGAAGCGAAAGATTCGAGGATGAAGCCTCATATCGCTGTAGTCGCGTAGGTAACGAGAGTGCCAATCTGCCACCTTGTTGCTGCGCCCTGGGAGATATTTGCCACAACTGATATTTGGCGCTGCAGACAATAGTGCCAAAAATCCTTGGCGATTTCTGCAAGAATCCGTGACTTCGTCCCGCCCAGCTTGTTCACGTATCAGACTGCCGATACGTTGTCCATCCATAAGAGGATATAGCAGTTCGTCTTCTGGGGGGAGAGAGTGCGAATTGCAAACGGGCCTGCCTGCAGTTCCAGACAATTGATGTGTAGGGAAAGCTCTTCTAAAGCCCACCGACCCCCTGTCAAAATCGGACCGTAGCGGGCCCCCCAGCCTCAGCGGCTGGAGTTCGAGTCGATCACTATCTCGGGACTCAATCCGAATATGGCTCTGCCATTCCACAACTCCAGGTGATCTAACCACCATGACATCTCCCACCTCCCTTCCTCGGTAAGAGGAATCCGTTCTGCATATTCGAGGCCTTTGCGGAGATGCTGGATTTTCAAGCGCTGGAGTGCTCGATAATGCAGAGGTCCCGGAAATATAGCCTGGATCGATGAGGCTAATCGGCCCACAACTCGGGCCACCGCCCTCAAGGATACAATCCGCTTGTTCACAATCAATCTCAATTCTTTCTTGATTGCTCTGATCTTTTGCACGGGAAGGAGAAGCTGGCAGCTCCGAGAGTCGACCTGAAAACCCAGGAATTCTATAGATTGCATGGGGGACAGAATAGACCTCTGAGGGTTCACCACAAAATATAAACAGAAGAGTATGCAGTTCCCTAAAGAACACTGATGGTTGACGTGTGGTGAATGTGTATAGTTCACCTGATTGATGGCAGGAAGAAAATTCTTCCTTTCGGAAAAGGGGCCCTCACACACCCGCCAGCAGTGGGGTGTCTTGCTTCATCATCGGGTCTGCTCCTAATCGGGTCGGCGCTGCAATACCCCACCGGAGCCCTTGCGGGCCTTTTAACGGAGTCCTTTTTTTAACTTTTTTGCTGTAAGGTGCTGTGTGTGTGAAGGCCCTAGTGAGTGGAAATGTAGGGAGTGTAACAAGTGAAGTTAAAACAGGAAGTAATGGTCCACCCAAAACTACTTTAATGATCGTGGCCACTATCCTGATTAAAATCGTGAAAGTTAGCGCACCCCTGTTACAAGGTCACAGGATAGTGCGCATTGGTGGTCAACAAGTTTCTTGCCATATTTCAATTAGAAGGCAATTATTCAGGACCTATAAAGAGATCTATCCACACTTTTTGGTGGTGGTAAACAATCAACTAGTATAGTTACCACCCTTACAGCACCCTAAAAATTGGTACCTGTAGATCAATTGTAATCAACCCAGTCAGGCTCATGGGGATGTTACATCGGTGGCCGGAGGGCTCAACTACTGAGTAGTTCAGTGTCTTCAGAATCCTGTGTTCCCGTCCGTGGACCTACCCCTGCACCACCTTCCCCGCTGGTACACCACAAAACCCATGCTCTGAAGCAAGTCGATTGCCCACTCTAGGTGCATGAGTACCAGTCGAGGGCAACGGGCCTTGATAATAATGTCATCTAGCTAGACCATCAAGCGAATTCCCCGAGCTCGCAACGACTCCATGACTGGGCGTAGGAGTTTTGTGAAGCACCAAGGTGCTGGCGAGAGTCCGAAGGGAAGGACCCTGTACTCGTAGCAGACACCCTGCCAGAGAAACTGAAGAAACCGTCGGTGCGGAGCGTAGATGGGTACTGAAAGATAGGCACCTTTCAGATCGAGACGCACCATCCAATCTCCTTCTTGTAGAGGGTCCCGCAACACATGGATGCCCTCCATTTTTAAATGTCAGTAAATGATCCACCCGTTGAACTCTTTCAGATTCAGGACCAATCTGGATCCGCCCCCTTTTTCTTTACTAAGAAAACCGTGCTGATGAAACCTCAATGACGGGGTTGCGTGGCCACGATGGCCCCTTTTTTGATCTTGACGGGAAAAATGAATGGGAGGAGGAAGGGAACCTTGGGAGGGAGTATCGTATAATTCTAGTTTGTACCCCTGAACCGTCTCCAATACCCAAGCATCCTGCGAGATTGTTCATCAGACCTGTAGGAAAGATTGAATCCGACCCCCTAGAGTTACTTCTGAACACTGAATGAGCCTTACTTGTATTTCCAGTGTCTTGGTGGTTTCCCTGATTGTCACCATATCGGCCTTTTCTGAAACAGTTCTGACCTCTTCTAGAGGGGTTTAAGAAGGTGTTGCAGGAGTTATTATCCTGGTAGCCTCATCTTTGGTGCTGCTGGCCACGTGGGACGCCTTGATTGGACTGTTCCCATGAGGCACAGGGTCAGACTGCTTTGCAAATGGCCATGTCTGAACTGGGGTGGCAGAGTGGGCTAAAGTACGGTGATGGATTATACCCAGATCTGTTGACTGGGTGTTAGTGTTTGATTGGTTCAGATGCTCCGTCCATCACCACCTCCTTTTGTACCGCCTTGATTATACCCATGGCCGAACGACCGCCCTCGATTTCATCCGGCCCTGGTGAAAACCGGGCGGAAGGCGCGCTTGAGTGATTCCTGCGTCTTGTCGAGGCCACTGAAGGTGGCCACAAACTTGGTCAATTCCTTGAAAAATGGTTGACCGAAAAGGAGACCCTGTGCCACAAGGCCCGCCTCCGAGGAGGACAACTCTGCCAACTCCGGATCCAATTTGAGGACAGAGCGCCTCCGTTCACTTGACATGGCGCAGTTGGCGTTGCCCAACTGGCACACTGCCTGCTGTGCCCATTCGATCAGTTCATCTGGTTCTATCAGGGATCCGGATTCCTTGGCTTGAAATCCTATTTCCAGTATCTTGGTGAGTGATCCGGATAGGTCTAGTCATTTATCCTGACATGTCCGCCAGGCGCGGTCTATCCCTTTTTTGGGGTATTTGGCATATTTTTTCAAATATGTGATCATGGTATGTGTAGGAGAGTAGGTTCTGCTTCCTATGGTTACCCCCACTTTTTGCTGTGATTCTCTGTTTTTTTTACTTTAGTATGGCTGTGGGCCACAGCCTAGCTGTTCTCTCTCTAAATCGATACCATGTACTTTAGGTACATACCAGATTGGTAACTGGGTCGTCCTTGTGAGCCCCTCTATAGTGTACCATAGGTACCCAGGGCATAGGTGTACCCTAGGCCAACCAGGGGCTGCAGCATGTATTGTGCCACCCCTGGTTAGCCTTCCAAACTGACATCACAGGTCTGTACCCTCAGCCTGGGTAAGGTGGTGTAATCACCCCTTACTTAGATATAGCATACCTATATCTACCTTATATATAGACACATAGTAACCTATAAGTCACTCCTATGGCAGGCCTTGACAATCCTGGAGAGTGAGTGCTTGGTTTTGTGTGAGAGGGTGCCCTAGCATGAGCTGAGCCCCTCTGCAGCTTTCCGAACCATCTCCTTATAGCTGTTCTATGATATAGCCCTTCCATATACTCTTAAATGCATTACAACCCTCGCGGTTAATGCTAACTTTGGTGAGGCTTTATCAAAACATGTTGTGTAAGGTGTCAAACACTTTGGAATACTATCCCCCCACCACCAGTTCTGGCGGCGGGGGTAGCATTCCACCCTTCTAGAGGGAGAAGACATGTAGTTACTGGTTTACCCGGTTAAAGTTAAACAGAGCCCCAGCATCACAAAATGGATGCTGCTGCCACAGACACGAGTCTGCCCTCCTGCTCCTGGACGAAACTCTGGCAGGGGAGGCTTGGACAGTCCAGGGAGGTGCTAGCACCTCACCAGACAGGCTTTAGTGTATTGGGGCAGGGTGGGTTGCATTCAGTGAATGTTTTTCAGACACTGCCTGGGGCACACAAGGTGCTCCATGCATTTCCCAGTTCAAACCGGTTGCTGGGGCGCTCAGCCCCAGCTCTGGCGCGAAACTGGACAAAAGGGAAGGGGTATAACCACCCCCTCCCCAGGTCCACCCATAGAAGGACTTTAGAGTTAGTCCAACCCCTAAACTTACTATAAGTATAGAACCCCAGTCCCTAGGATTTTAGATTACCCTGGACGAAACTTTGGGACATATATCTTGGACCTTGGATGGAAGAAATCTCCCTTGTGGTCAAGGAGTGACCATCCTGTTCAAACAGGCACCAACAGCAACTTTGCCGGTCTGCATTGTTGAGGCAACCGCCGGAACCCGAAGACTCTGCGACTCAGGACACAGACTTCCAGACATCTCTGATGCTGACCTGCGCTCCCAGCAAAGCTGAGACCTGTGGCGGACACGAGAGACGTGGGACCGGAACTCCTGGACATCCTGCATTTTGCATGCTGCACCTACTTCCTGAGGTATCCCGAAGTTGTGCATTGGGGTGCTTGAAGCCCCAGCCCCGTGCAGCTTTTGCACTGAAGCTCAGAGGCCCACACTCCACGAGTGTCCCGTGGGCCCGCTTTGTGCATTTCCCCTTGACGCGTCTTCACGGTTCCTAGTCTGTTGGCTAGTGAGCCCGCCCGAAGACCAATCTTGAATTCCTTTGCTTTCCTGGTTGCTCCAGGCTTGTTCCAACTTCTCTCCAAAAGAGAAGTTCCTCTGACCTTGCTGGTCTGCACCGAAGCCAATCTCAACATCGTGCGTGGATTGCGTTTGCCAAGGCGTGTTGGGTCCAATCTGGATATCGACACCGCAGTCAACTAGATCCTTTGTGGGACAGCTCCAATCCAGCTCCTGGTCATCGTCGATGCCTCCTGGTCCTCGTGGCTGAAGAGACAAACTTCACCTTTTCACCTGAAATCACCGACATCGGCTGGCATCTTCCTATCGCCACCCTGGTCACTGGCTGGAGACCCAGACTCTGTCTCCTCTGCTTTCAAGTTCTTCACATCTCCGATCCACCCTTGGATCCAGCCGGAAACTTTTCCTCTGGTCGCCTGCAGAACTTCTTCTCAGCTCTCCATTGGAATCGACGATGAAACCCAACATCAAAAAACACCTATGCACCCGGCTTCCGTGGGTGAGGTAACTCGACTACTCTGGTAGTCTTGTGGTTCTTGACTCTCGAAGTGTCTAACTCAAAAAGGGTTCCATCGTAGTTCACCTCCTTGTGCCCTTAATCTTTAAAATTGTAACTTGTTCGTTCTCCATAGAAAGTCAATGGTAACCCGTGGCTGTGTTTAGACACTGCACGCGTCTCCCATGGGCCTCCTGCATCCTAACCTTTGGTTGTTCTTAGAAGTCCCAGCAATTCCACAGAACCTAAGCCTACTTTCTAACTCTCACGTGGTTCTTATACCACTATTTTAGTATATGGTTTGTGAGGCCCCTAGGGCAAAACATATACTGTGCAACTTATCGTATGCTAATTAAGTTCCTTTCTTGTACTTTTACCTCTGACCTCATAAAGAGTCCAGAGGGGTTGTGTTTAGAATAAATACATACTCAAAATTCAAATAATCTTTATTCAGATAGAAGTATCCATAAAAGCACAGTTCATCACCACCAGCAGAAAAAATACAGTACAAATTTAAGAGCGCACAGATCCACATTAAAATCCAATACAAATACAATATTACAACAGTAAATTTCGAAATAAAATAATAAAAAGAGCCTTAAAAAATACATATATATTTGATATATACCTTGTGTGGTGTGCTTTCATTTGGTACTCAAGAGATTATAAATGGTAAAACAACTTGGTTAACTCGTCTCCAAGTCTTAGCCTGAAGGCTGCTCTCCACAGCTACCACTAGGATAGCTTTCTATGAGGTTGACTTTATAACCTACCATCAATAATGGTCGATTGGACTGGTGCAAGGTGCTCACTAGAATAGTGGACATCATATACCAGGCCAACTTCTCACAGTAAGGTCCACCGCTGGGGTCTCCGCAACTCGCGCCGCTAAATCAGGCATCGGGCACTCCGACCGCAGTCGAGCCCTGACATCCGTGTCAAAGGGACGCCGGAGGTGCACTTGTAAGTAATCCGCCACCTCCTGCGATGGGAGCCACGCGGTGGAAATAGGGTGGACAATGTCCGTCGGGTCAAACGTAAGGAGCTTAGGCTGACTGGGATCCTCAAGGTGGTACTCCTTCCAAGACTTTTTTGCTGGTCGGGGTGCTTCATCCTCCTCTGACTTCTTGTCCGATGAAGAGTCCCCTTTCTCACCCTGAACCGAGTCGGTAGACTCTTTAGACGCCATATATGGATGGTCATTCACCAAAGCCCTGGTGAACCGAGCAAAATCCTCTGTGTGAGGGTTAGAACCTTTTTAGGGCTCGGCCTACGTCACCACGAAGTGGGGCGGAGCTCCGAGCTCCTATTGTTAAAGAAAAAAAAAAAAGTTTCTTTAGGGGTCGGGAAAGAAACATTCCTTAGTGCGCGAGCTTTTTTTTATTATCTGAATGGTGATTGGTCGTCACGGTGCTGTTTTTGTAGTAGTCTTGATGCCATAGGGCATATGTAATGTTAGGCGGCCATGTTGGCATATTCTGTGCGGTTACGCGCACGGCAGACTATTAATCTTAATTAGGAGCTGTCAGAGTGCCCGTGTAATGCAATCCAGATGGTCTGAGCGGTGAGCGCGTTCAATGTAAAATGACGAGAGGAGAGGCAGCAGGCGAGGCTCACAGAAGATGACTCATACATGCTCGTCCACACTGTAGTTCTTGTGTTTCCTGAATACTCTCATTTCCAAAGGGCGCCATTTCCTTCTTTTCCTCGCACGCTGCGCTGCACTATTTTTGTCTGTGGTTTAAAAAACGGGGTTTAAAGGCGTTTTATTATAAAACATTTGGATTCTGGTTCTGTAAGCTTTGTTTTCCGAATTTTAATAAGTGCTGACATGCAGACTACTGGTTGAATAAATGATGAGGGTTAAAAGTGACCTTCGTGACACGTGCTGTTGAGCCTGACTCGCAGAGTTAACATGCAGTCATCATTATTGTAAAGTTTGTGGAAAAAACGTGAATACGCAATAATCATGGAAAACAGAGCCTTCCCGCGGTTACAATGGGAATTCACAAATGTCTTGTGTGTCTCACGTAATGCCAATGGCTATTTCATTAGGAAAAATTAGACTCATTGATACATGCACCACCACCAGCAGTACTACCAGTACTACAGCCACCAGTACTACCACTACCACCACCACCAGTACTAACAGTACCACGACCACCAGTACTACCACTAACACCACCACCAGTACTACCAGTACCACCACCACCAGTACTACCACTACCAGTACTATCACTACCAGTACTACCATTACCATTACCACTACCACCACCACCAGTACCACCACCACCAGTACTACCACCACCAGTACTACCAGTACCACCACCAGCACCAGTACTACCACCACCACCAGTACTACCACTACCAGTATCACCAACACCACCAGTACTACCAGTACTACAGGCACCAGTACTACAACTACCACCACCACCAGTACTAACAGTACCACAACCACCAGTACTACCACTACCAGTACTACCAATACCAGTACCACTACCACCACCAGTACTACCACCACCAGTACCACCACCACCAGTACTACCACTACCAGTACTACGGGCAGCAGTACCACCACCACTAGCACTACCACTACCGGTACCACCACCAGTACTACCACTACCAGTACCACCACTACCAGTACCACCACCACCAGTACTACCACTACCAGTACCACCACTACCAGTACTACCACCACCAGTACTACCACCACCAGTACTACCACTACCAGTACCACCACCTCCAGTACTACCACTACTACCACTACCAGTTCCACCACCACCACCAGTGCTACCAGTAACACCACCACCAGTACTACCACTACCAGTACCACCACCACCACCAGTACTTCCAGTACTACCACCATCAGTACTACCAGTTCTACCACCACCAGTACTACCACTACTACAGCCCCCAGTACTACCACTACTACAGCCACCAGTACTACCACTACCCCCACCACCAGTACTACCACAACCAGTACCACCACTACCACCAGTAATACCAGTACTACCACCATCAATACTACCAGTACTACCACCACCAGTACTACCACTACTACAGCCACCAGTACTATCACTACTACAGCCACCAGTACTACCACCACCACCAGTACTACCAGTACCACCACCACCAGTACTACCACTACCAGTACTACCACTACCAGTACTAGCAGTACCACAACCACCACGACTACTACTAGTACTACCACCATCAGTACTACCAGTACTAACACCACCAGATTAGTGAGTAGTGAGTAGAGTAGTGAGTAGTGAGTAGAGTAGTGAGTAGAGTAGTGAGTGCAGATTAGTGAGTAGTGAGTGCAGAGTAGTGAGTAATGAGTAGAGTAGTGAGTAGAGTAGTGAGTAGTGAGTGCAGAGTAGTGAGTAGTGAGTGCAGAGTAGTGAGTAGTGAGTAGAGTAGTGAGTAGTGAGTAGAGTAGTGAGTAGTGAGTAGAGTAGTGAGTAGAGTAGTGAGTAGAAAGTAGTGAGTAGAGTAGTGAGTAGTGAGTAGAGTAGTGAGTGGAGAGT
The DNA here is from genome assembly GCF_964261635.1 of Lissotriton helveticus. NCBI lineage: Eukaryota > Metazoa > Chordata > Amphibia > Caudata > Salamandridae > Lissotriton > Lissotriton helveticus. The sequence goes on from NC_136068.1 coordinate 438,585,578, forward strand.
AGTGAGTAGTGAGCAGAGTAGTGCGTAGTGAGCAGAGTAGTGAGTAGTGAGTGCAGAGTAGTGAGTAGTGAGTAGAGAGTAGAGTAGTGAGTAGAGTAGTGAGTAGTGAGTAGAGTAGTGAGTAGAGTAGTGAGTAGAGTAGTGAGTAGTGTAGTGAGTAGAGTAGTGCAGAGTAGTGAGTAGAGTAGTGAGTAGAGTAGTGAGTAGAGTAGTGAGTAGAGTAGTGAGTAGTGAGTGCAGAGTAGTGAGTAGAGTAGTGAGTGCAGATTAGTGAGTAGTGAGTGCAGAGTAGTGAGTAGTGAGTAGAGTAGTGAGTAGAGTAGAGAGTGCAGAGTAGTACTACCACCATCAGTACTACCAGTTCTACCACCACCAGTACTACCACTACTACAGCCACCAGTACTACCACTACTTCAGCCACCAGTACTACCACTACCGCCACCACCAGTACTACCACTACCAGTACCACCACTACCACCAGTAATACCAGTACTACCACCATCAATACTACCAGTACTACCACCACCAGTACTACCACTACTATAGCCACCAGTACTACCACTACTACAGCCACCAGTACTACCACCACCACCAGTACTACCAGTACCACCACCACCAGTACTACCACTACCAGTACTACCACTACCAGTACTAGCAGTACCACAACCACCACCACTACTACCAGTACTACCACCATCAGTACTACCAGTACTAACACCACCAGAGTAGTGAGTAGTGAGTAGAGTAGTGAGTAGTGAGTAGAGTAGTGAGTAGAGTAGTGAGTAGAGTAGTTAGTAGTGAGTGCAGAGTAGTGAGTAGAGTAGTGAGTGCAGAGTAGTGAGTAGTGAGTGCAGAGTGAGTGTGCAGAGTAGTGAGTAGTGAGTGCAGAGTGAGTGTGCAGAGTAGTGAGTAGTGAGTGCAGAGTAGTGAGTGCAGAGTAGTGAGTAGTGAGTGCAGAGTAGTGAGTAGAGTAGTGAGTAGTGAGTGCAGAGTAGTGAGTAGTGAGTAGAGTAGTGAGTAGAGTAGTGAGTGCAGATTAGTGAGTAGTGAGTGTAGAGTAGTGAGTAGTGAGTAGAGTAGTGAGTAGTGAGTGCAGAGTAGTGAGTAGTGAGTGCAGAGTAGTGAGTAGAGTAGAGTAGTGAGTAGTGAGTAGAGTAGTGAGTAGAGTAGTGAGTAGTGAGTAGTGAGTAGAGTAGTGAGTAGTGAGTAGAGTAGTGAGTAGAAAGTAGTGAGTAGAGTAGTGAGTAGAGTAGTGAGTGGAGAGTAGTGAGTAGTGAGTAGAGTAGTGAGTAGTGAGCAGAGTAGTGAGTAGAGTAGAGTAGTGAGTAGTGAGTAGAGTAGTGAGTAGTGAGTAGAGTAGTGAGTAGTGAGTAGAGTAGTGAGTAGTGAGTAGAGTAGTGAGTAGTGAGTAGAGTAGTGAGTAGAGTAGTGAGTAGAGTAGTGAGTAGTGAGTAGAGTAGTGAGTAGAGTAGTGCAGAGTAGTGAGTAGAGTAGTGAGTAGAGTAGTGCAGAGTAGTGAGTAGAGTAGTGAGTAGAGTAGTGAGTAGAGTAGTGAGTAGTGAGTGCAGAGTAGTGAGTAGTGAGTAGAGTAGTGAGTAGTGAGTAGAGTAGTGAGTAGAGTAGTGAGTAGAGTAGTGAGTGCAGATTAGTGAGTAGTGAGTGCAGAGTAGTGAGTAGTGAGTAGAGTAGTGAGTAGAGTAGTGAGTGGTGAGTGCAGAGTAGTGAGTAGTGAGTAGTGAGTGCAGAGTAGTGAGTAGAGTAGTGAGTAGTGAGTAGTGAGTAGAGTAGTGAGTAGAGTAGTGAGTAGAGTAGTGAGTAGTGAGTAGTGAGTAGAGTAGTGAGTAGAGTAGTGAGTACTGAGTGCAGAGTAGTGAGCAGAGTAGTGAGTAGTGAGTGCAGAGTGAGTGTGCAGAGTAGTGAGTAGTGAGTGCAGAGTTAGTGTGCAGAGTAGTGAGTAGTGAGTAGAGTAGTGAGTAGTGAGTAGAGTAGTGAGTAGTGAGTAGAGTAGTGAGTAGAGTAGTGAGTAGAGTAGTGAGTAGAGTAGTGAGTAGAGTAGTGCAGGGTAGTGAGTAGAGTAGTGAGTAGAGAGTAGAGTAGTGAGTAGAGTAGTGAGTAGTGAGTGCAGAGTAGTGAGTAGTGAGTAGAGTAGTGAGTAGAGTAGTGAGTAGAGTAGTGAGTAGTGAGTGCAGAGTAGTGAGTAGTGAGTAGTGAGTGCAGAGTAGTGAGTAGAGTAGTGAGTAGTGAGTTGTGAGTAGTGAGTAGAGTAGTGAGTAGAGTAGTGAGTAGAGTAGTGAGTAGTGAGTAGAGTAGTGAGTAGTGAGTGCAGAGTAGTGAGTAGAGTAGTGAGTAGTGAGTGCAGAGTAGTGAGTAGTGAGTGGAGAGTGAGTGTGCAGAGTAGTGAGTGCAGAGTGAGTGTGCAGAGTAGTGAGTAGAGTAGTGAGTAGTGAGTAGAGTAGTGAGTAGAGTAGTGAGTAGAGTAGTGAGTGCAGAGTAGTGAGTAGTGAGTAGAGTAGTGAGTAGAGTAGTGAGTAGAGTAGTGAGTAGAGTAGTGAGTAGTGAGTGCAGAGTAGTGAGTAGTGAGTAGAGTAGTGAGTAGTGAGTGCAGAGTAGTGAGTAGAGTAGTGAGTAGAGTAGTGAGTAGTGAGTAGAGTAGTGAGTAGTGAGTAGAGTAGTGAGTAGTGATTGCAGAGTAGTGAGTAGTGAGTAGAGTAGTGAGTAGAGTAGTGAGTAGTGAGTAGAGTAGTGAGGTGAGTAGTGAGTAGTGAGTGCAGAGTAGTGATTAGTGAGTAGAGTAGTGAGTAGTGAGTAGAGTAGTGAGTAGAGTAGTGAGGTGAGGTGAGTAGAGTAGAGTAGTGAGTAAAGTAGTGAGTGCAGAGTAGTGAGTAGAGAAGTGAGTAGTGAGTAGTGAGTAGAGTAGTGAGTAGTGAGTAGAGTAGTGAGTAGAAAGTAGTGAGTAGTGAGTAGAGTAGTGAGTGGAGAGTAGTGAGTAGAGTAGTGAGTAGTGAGCAGAGTAGTGAGTAGTGAGTGGTGAGTAGTGAGTAGAGTAGTGAGTAGAGTAGTGAGTAGTGAGTAGAGTAGTGAGTAGTGAGTAGAGTAGTGAGTAGTGAGTGCAGAGTAGTGAGTAGTGAGTAGAGTAGTGAGTAGAGTAGTGAGTAGAGTAGTGAGTAGTGTAGTGAGTAGAGTAGTGAGTAGAGTAGTGAGTAGAGTAGTGAGTAGTGAGTGCAGAGTAGTGAGTAGTGAGTGCAGAGTAGTGAGTAGAGTAGTGAGTGCAGAGTAGTGAGTAGAGTAGTGAGTAGAGTAGTGAGTAGAGTAGAGTAGTGAGTAGGACATCACAGGCAGCAGCTGTGCAAGCTTCTTACACTCACAAGGAGACCACAGGCAGCTGAGGTGCAATCTTCTCCCACTCACAAGAACGACATCACAGGCAGCAGCAGTGCAAGCTTCTTACACTCACAAGGAGACCACAGGCAGCAGAGGTGCAAGCTTCTCACACTCACAAGAAGTACATCACAGGCAGTAACGGTGCAATATTCTCACACTCACAAGGAGATCACTGGCAGTACACACCACATGAACACACTCCATAACACATAGCAACAATACATTGGCATTTACAATGCCATTAGCTCAAACTCAAATAAATCCGAGCCCGATTGCATTTCTAATGCTTGTTTACTACTGGCTGGTGGTCGAGCGCTAGTTGCAGGAATCCACCCCTGCTGGATCGCATATTTATTCAAATGCTGTGAGAAGTTGGCCTGATGTATGATGGTCACTATTCTAGTTATCACCTTGTATCAGTCCAAACAACCCTTATGGTGGTGGTTGTAAGTCAACCTTATAGACAAGCTATCCTAGTGGTAGCATGGACTAAGCAGTCTTAGGCTGTAACTCAAGAGGGCATGTGAAGCCAGCTGTTTTACCATATGCAATCCTTCAATACCAAATGAAAGGACACCACACAAATTATATATTATAAAAATATATGTATTTATTACTAGAATAATCCTCTGTACTCTTTATGAGTGCAAAGGCACAAGCGTTTAAACAAAAGCACAGTTAAACATTCAAAAGTTGCACAATTTTGGATAGGCCCGGTGGCCACTTAAACCATATACTAAAATAGTGGTATAAGTACCACCTCTCGAACAATGGTAGGGCCTAGGGCCTTGTGAATCACTGGGACTACTCGGGACTAGCAGTGATGAAGTCGGGAGAGGCCCGCGGGACACGGGTGCAGTGCCTAAAGCACACGCATGCACCAATGCAAAGTCAATGGCGCGTAAAAGTTACAAAGTTACTGTCTTGGAAGTCTTCCGACTGGATTAGAATTAAACCACTTTAAACTAGGACACTAGAGGTGTAAACCACTACAGGAGCACCGGTGTTTGATAGTTACCTCACCATAGGTGCCAAAGTGTGTCGGGTTTCGTCGTGGAGTTCTATGGAGCCTGGATATGAAGATGCTGCAGGCGGCCAGAAGAGAAGAGTCCGGGTGGATCGAAGGGTGGATCGAAGATGTAGAGTACCTGAAAGCAGAGGGGACAGATTCTGGGTCACTAGCCAGTGACCAGGATGGAACCAGGAAGGAACCAGGCGATGTCGGGCGCAAACAGGTGGTTGTCATGAAGCTTGTCTCCGCTGCCACGTGGACTCTGGGGCATCGACGATGACCTGGAGTGGAACACGGACTCACCCACAAAGGCTCTCGCTGTTGGCGGTGTCGGCTTCTGGATCGGAGTCAACAGGCCTTGGCAAAGGCAACCCACGCAGGATTTGAAGATCGCTTCTTACTCGGACCAGCAAGGTCAGAGCGGTGGCTCCTTTTCAGGGGAGCGAGGGCCAGTCTGGAGCAACCAGACCAGCAGAGTAGTTTCGTAGTTTCGTCATCGTAGAGGCCACTAGCCAATGGGCAAGTGACCGGACAGACGCGTCGAGCAGGAAAATGCAAAAGGGCCCCACGCAGCACTCGATGAGTGTGGAGGGGTGATCTTCGGTGCACAAGCTGCTCGGGGCTGGGGCTTCTCAAACCCCAATGCACAGCTTGGAGGGTGCCTCGGGAGCTGCACGGTCAGCACTTTGCAGTCTTTTCAAGATGGCCGGCCCCACACTTCACGTCGCCTCCACAGGTCTCAGATTCACTGGGACTGTGGATCGGGCTGTTAGAAGTCAGGGAAGCTGATTCTTGTCGATCTCTGTCACTCGAGGTCCAGCGGGAACTGCAACAAATCAAACAGTTGGGCGCTGGATGGTGCCTGTTTGCACAGGGTGGTCACTCCTTGACCACAAGGGAGATTCTTCATTCTTCCACGTCGAGTGGGATGTCGAAGGGTCCAGAGTTCTGTATCAAAGTTTCAGTTAGGATAATTTAATGCTCATGGGCACAGCTCCTACCTTTATTCCAAGTCAAGGGGCTGGATTACCTGCTAGGTCCCTCCTACGGGTGGGACCCAGGAAGGGAGTGGTTACACCCCTTTACCTTTGTCCAGTTTCTTGCCAGAGCTGGAGCTGGAGTGCCCCAGGACCGGTTTGAACTGGGCTATGCATGGGGAGCCTTGTGCGCCCCAGGCAGTGTCTAGTTTCACTCGCCCTGCCTGCCTCAATCCACTATCTCCTGTGTGGGGTGGTGTAACACCTCCCTGTGACAGGAAACCTTTTGTCCAGGCCTCCCCTGCCGGAGTTTTGGTCAGCAGCAGGAGGCCAGACCCGTGTCTGTGGCAGCAGCATCCATTTTGTGATGCTGAGGCTCTGGTTAGATTTAACCGCGTTTAAGTAAAGTAACATGTCTTCTCCCTCTAGAAGGGTGGAATGCTACCCCCGTCGCCAGAACTGGCGAGGGGGTAGTATTCAAAAGTGTATGACACCTTACACGACATGTTTTGATAAAGCCAAACCAAATTTAGCAATAACCGCGAGGATTATAATGCACTTAAGAGAATATGGTATGGCAATATCCCAGAACAGCTATAAGGACATGGTTCCGAAAGCTGTAGACAGGCTCAGCTCATGCTAGAGCACCATCTCACATAAAACCAAGCACTCTGCCTCCAGGATTGTTAAGGCCTGCCATAGGAGTGACTTATAGGCATATATGTGTCCAGATATAGGTTTAGGTATACTATATCCAAGCAAGGGGTGAGTACACCACCTTGCCCAGCTGAATGATCAGCCAGTTGTGTCTGTTTGGATGGCCAACCAGGGGTGGCAAAAGATATGATGCAGCCCCTGGTAGGCCTTGGATGCACCTATGCCCTGGGTACCTATAGTACACTGTACAGGGGCTGATAAGGTGACCCAATATCCAATTAGTTATGCACCTAGGGTAGATGGAGTCCATTTTAAAGAGAGAGCAGATAGCCTGGGACTCTGATTAGCAGGATCCCAGGCCAACCAAGTCGAAAACCAGCTAAACACTAGGCAAAAAATATGGGGTAACCATAGTCAGGTATCCACCCTCCTACAAATGCCGCTTAAGGGGTGCAATCGCTCTGACTAGGGCAGTGTTTACTGAATGCTGCATCCCGGCATCTAAGGCATCCACGAGGTTGTGTTCCAATTAATTATCTTCGAAGAAAAATGTGGCCGTTGTATATGATCCTGCAGTGATAATGGGAACTAAATTATATATATATAACACCCAACTGAGTGTGTGCCCACAGGTATGGAAGAATCAGGGGGAGAGGAGCCTGGTGACAAACTGTATATTTTGTGGAGGGAGGCTTGCCAGACCTCTCTAGGCAATGCCTATGCTTATTATACAGCCCTCCGCGTCTCAGTCGCGCCTGGTGACAAACTGTATATTTTGTGGAGGGAGGCTTGCCAGACCTCTCTAGGCAATGCCTATGCTTATTATACAGCCCTCCGCGTCTCAGTCGCGCCGGGCATCACCGGGGGGCAAAAGGACGGAACAGCAGGCACTTTCAAATCGGGAGAAATCTCTCGCTCCGGGAATCTAGTCAATTTCAGCCTGCGAGTGACATAAAATGGCCGCTCGTCATAATGAAAAGAGGACATGCGCGGTCCTCGCTCCACACTCCCACTCCACCTGATTCTGCTTCAGGCACGAAGCGCCCTGCAGGGGAGGCCAACGCGCTCCCAATGACCGCGAGAAACGAGAACTACAATACACCGTGCGCGGGGGAGCGCCGTGCTAAACTCTGAAGGCCACAAGGTAAATAATGACTGCAAGCCTGCATAAATTAGCAAAACAGTTTGAGTACAGTAAATATATCAAAGGCATAAGCGTAAACACTTACAGCCTGATTCATGAAGCTAAATTGCACTCGCAAAGGGCAAGATTCTCAGAATCTTGCCTTTTGCGAGTGCAATTTTGGCATTTGGGATTCACAATCCCAAATGCAAAAATCGCTAATGAAGAATTAGCTAATATGCGAGGATTAGCATTTAAGGAATCTCTATTAGAGATTCCTTAAATGCTATTCATGACACTTTCAAAAATTGCGATTTTGCAAATTTGGGCCGCTATTTACCGAGAGGTCAGACCTCTCGGTAAATAGCAAAAACTTAGAAAAATGCTTTTAAAAGCATTTTTCTAAGTTGCATGTTGCACACACACATGTCCTTTGGACATGTGTGTGCGCAACACCTGTTCAAATGTGCATTTTAGGGGTGCTACAGGGTGTCCTTTGGACACCCCTGGCACCCTTAAAATCGCTATCTTATTTGCGAGTAGTAAATTGCTACTCGCAAATAAGGGATACTCCCCATTCATTCCTATGGGCCTTTTGGCCCATAGGAATGAATGGGGAGTTATTCCTTTTTTTGCGAGTAGCAATTTTCTACTCGCAAATAGAGAACATGTAGGAATCGCTATTTATTTAGCAATTCCTACATGAATACCGTTTTGCGTGTCCTCAATAGCGAGTCGCTATGATTCGCTATTAGGGCCACGCAAAACGGCCCGTACATGAATCAGGCTGTTAATCTTTTAATTTTTTACTTTTTTATTTTATTTAATGCGATTTTATATAGCGCGAACTTTACCCGAAGGAGTCAGAGCGCTTTACATAAGAACCAGTTGCAAATCATAAGGATTTAGGATTACATGCGTTACATAAAAGATACAAACAGAAAAAATTGCAAATGTACAAGATGTATAGTCACACAAGGAAGAGCTACAAACAGAAAGAAACAACAAATAGTAAAGTCACTCAAGGAAGAGATACAAATAGATATACTCTAAGAGTTACATAGGAATGGTAGAGAGTACAACGATCTACTGCATATACTAGTGGTTAGAGTTATCTCTATATACATATATATATACACATAGTAGATTTTCTCAGGTCAAGACCCCCCCAAAAAAAGAACAGAAGAGCAGAGTTGCATTAAGTGGGGTCGGAGGGGGGACGCAGTCACAGCACCAAGGGAGGGTGGGAGGGATACAAGGATATGGAGAAAAGGCAAATCAGAAAAGGGAAGAAACATTTGAGGATCGTCAAGGGGGAAATGAGGGAAAAGGGTAAAGGACGAGGGAATGGACAAGATGGCGAGTTGGGGTCCAGAGAAAAGCGGCCGAGAGCAGCAGCAAAATGGCGGCCAGGACAAAAGAAAAAGTAAAGAAGTCCATGAGAGTTCATGGCAGGACAGGCCGCTCCGATGTAGAGTGTTCTCTGGGGGCCTGGGTGGGTATGTTCCGGAAGGGGCTGCGGTGTGCCAAGCAATAAAGGTGGGGACTGGAGGGTAGGCATGTCCAGGGTTAAAACGCAGGACCGCCATCACTCACTGCAGGCTCCCGTTTCCACAGACTCCGGTTTCCAGCTATGGATTACACTGGAGCAGTTCCTCGCAGGCTACTCACAGCAATCAACACTCCTCCCGGTCGGAAGGGGGAGAGCTGCCAGCTCAGACTCCACAGCACCAAGGCATCTCTGCCGAACCAGCGGCCATGTTGGTAAAGGCTCTGTGGGCGCTCCCTCCAGAAACTCGGAGGGTGCAAGCAGGCCATCCGGATCGTTCCTGGGGTCCGCAATGCGTGGATAAATGGGCTAAATCCTTGAGTAGGGTGGCGGTCGGATGGGAAGAGACGCCAGCTCAAACTTTACAGCAGTGAGGCATCTCTGCCGAACCAGCGGCCATGATGGTAGAGGCTCCGTGGGCGCTCCCTCGAGAAACTCTGCAGGTGTGTTGCAGGCTACCCGGATAGGTCCATGAGGGTCTGAGCAGGGGCCCCAAAATGTTCGGTCCAGGGTCGCTCTGACACAAAGCCTGTTACCAGCAGACCCCCAACCCCATATACTACCACATAAAGGGTATAGTAAGGAAAGAGGCACTTAACTGGCTGCGGAGCAGCAAAGAAAGAGGAAGTGATTACTGTTACAATCTCACTTGGTATGCCCCGCCCCCCCACCCTCCTCTCCCTTGGTACAGCCCTGGCAAGAATGTGCGAACATTCCACAGCTGACTCCACCTGACTGGAACCTGTGATGGTGTTAAGACTGAATAAAGAAGACTCCTTAAACTCTACCTGTGCGCCTCTTCTTTGTAACACCGGCGACGAAAAAACGTGTGGGGACGGTACACCATCATCCCCAGTACGTACTCCAGTACAGCCAGTTATTTTAAGAAGGATTTACAACTTACCTTATACCTTCAAGGGTAAAGTGGTAGTCCCAGGTATCCTGCAGCTTGCCGTGCCTCTACTGTGCTGTGCCTCACGCTGCCTGGTGTATTTGGAGCAACCCTGTTAAGGTGAGGAAGACCTCTTCTGTACTGCTGCCGTGCCGTATTGCCTTCAGCCTGGGGTACCTGTGCATCCTTGTTAAGGTAAGGGGAATTGGAGCCCCTGTGGAATCTGTTGAGAGTGCTGGTCACCCTAGCTCACTCTCCAACGACAGAGATCACGTCGTGGTGAGCACTATCTCCCAGCGGCCCATCCCAGGGGAGTGAGGGCAATTTAATCTGCTTCTCAGTCTGTGGTTGCGGTGTGGAGCGGCTAACCCAGTCAGCGACTTTATCTCTGGAAGTCCGCGAGGGGGGGGGGAGGAGCTTTGGAAGGTTCCCCGCTGTGTCTACGGTGCTGTGCCACGGCCGGAGCAGGAGAGGAGGTCTGATTGTTGCTGCTGGGAAGCCGTGTGGATTTCCCGGCATTCTGTGGTGTTGTACCCCGGCCGGAGCAGCCAAGGAGATTGTGCGATCGTCGCTGGGAAGTGTGCCATTGCCTTCCCGTTCCAGCGACGGTGCCTATGCTGCGGTCCTCTGAAGGGGAATCGAGTTGGTTGTGGAATCCTGAGGGGGCAGCCCCGGGGGGGCGATGTCCAGTATCCCGCAGAAGCCGTGCTAGGCTTCCGACGCTGCTCCTGTCTTTTCCTCAGTGAAGCGCGCCATCTCCGGAGGCGGCACGTACGAGCGGCGCCTCCCTCAGAGCAGCGCTTTTCAAGTTAATCCGTGGCTCTCTTTTAGTTGCTCCTTCAGTCTGTGGCACTCTTCGCTGACAGGCACAGCTGACTCTCTATAGCACTCCACAATTTTAACCCCTTCCTCACTCATACTTGCACCTTAAGCCTGTTGTATTCTTCGCTGACAGGCACAGCTGAATTTCAATAGCGCTCCATGAAGGCACGAGTGTTTATGATTAATTGCCTGTCAATTTTTAAAGGCTGATAGGCACAGTTTACTGTTACATATTGTTCAAGGTTAAATAATTATTTGCCCAGGTTCTCCAGTTAACTGCTTTCGCCAGGAACATTCAATTTCAATAATTTCCAGTCAAAGCTCTTCAACTCCATGCCTGTCATTTTCACGCGCTGACAGGCACAGCTGGACTTTTGCCATATTGTACTGTACTTTCCTTAGTGATTTCACTTAGAGCGAAGGGGACAGACTCATCTCCTGAGAATACCCAGCTGTATAGGTCCTGCGGGGAGCATTTTTACCTTTCTTTCATAATATGGCGAGTACAAATATGTCGCAGCCGCCACCTTTTCTCAAAGAAGTTGGAAAGCCGCAATTACCATGGAAACAATAGTTTGGGCTTTTAGAGTCATATCTCATAGCAATAGGTGGTGAAAAATTCTCAGCATTAAGAAAGCTACATACCGTACTTCATAATCTAGGAATCGAAGGGCGTAAAACGTACGACAACATATCAGCGGAGGCAGAAGAGGACAGTGATGATGATGAAAATATATACCTAGCAGCTGTAAACAGTTTGGAAAAACATGTTGGTAAAATTATTAATGTCGTTTTGGAAAGGCACAAATTCATTTCAAGGGTTCAGGGGAAGAGTGAAAAATTAAACATATATTGCAGCCCTCAAAGGTCTGGCCAACACATGTGAATTCGAGACACTACAAGATTCTCTCATTAGGGACCAGCTAGTAAGATGCACTAATAACGCAAAGATACAGGAAAGGCTACTAGTTACCAATCCTGACCTAAAACAAGCCATCGACATCGCTGTAGGGAACGAATACACCGCAGATTGCATGGTAGCCATGAAAGGTGAGGGGGGAAAAACACAGAGGTAAATGCAATAAACAAGCAGGAGACCCATAAGGAAAACAAGAGCAAAGGGCCCAACGTTATTCCCCCAGGGACCAAACTTGAATGTTTCAGGTGTGGTAGCCCCAGCCACTTGGCCAAGCCAGATCTGTCACATGCCACAGATGTGGGAGGAGGGGCCACTTGGCCAGACTATGTAGAGATCACCAACCCAAAGCAGTTCACGCCATCGAGCATGAACCTCCCCAAGAAGTTAAATTAGTGTTTAAGGTACAAGACGGGGACAAGACTGGTGATTTTCCGTCTTGTACCATTGCATTGGACCAAAGGGAGGTAACTGTATTTTCCGACTCGTGTTCACCATACACCTTGGTGGAAGCAGACACTTTCACCAAAATGTTTCCCATGTGGCAACAGAAGATACAACCTGCTGATATACACCCAGGGGGATACAATGGGGCCCTCATACCCTTAGTAGGCATGACAACTATGAACATTGGTTTTAAAGGTAGGAGCAAAGTAGGCAAGATTTATGTCACACAGAAAGGGTCCAGTTTGTTGGGGTGGAAACACCAAAGGAAACTTGGCATCAAGCTAGACCCCAATAGCCCTGACCAAGTACTCCTAGTTGATCAGTCAGTGGGGGGCACCGAGGTGTGTGATGATTTCCCCAGTGGTTTTACAGAGGAGCTGGGCCTTCTAAAGAACTACCAACACTCTATCAAGCTGAAAAGCAAGGCTAAACCATTGGCTCATAGAGTGAGACCCATACCTCACTTGATGCAGGCACTTCTACAAGCCGCATTGAACAAACTTTTGGCTCAAGGGGTCATTGAACCTATAAACAGCTCACAATGGTTAGCCCCGATTGTTCTTACAACCAAATCCTCTAGCAAGGATATCAGACTATGTGTGGACCTTAGAGACCTTAACAGCAATATTTGGGTGGACAGGCACCCATTGCCATTGCATACATGAAGTCCTCACACTAATCAAAGGCGCCAGTTGTTTCAGCGTCTTTGACCTCTCGTCTGCCTACCACCAGGTGGAATTGCACCCAGATTCACGTCACTTAATCTCGTTCATTACCCCTATAGGGGCCTTCCAGTACATTTGCATGCCTTTGGGTTGGCATCGGCAGCCGCTGCCTTCCAGAGGATCATGCAACATGTACTGGAGGGCCTCCTGAATACCTTGTGCTTCCAGGACGACATCCTGATTTATGGGAAAGACTTGGAGGAACATAATTCCATCTTGAGGAAGGCGTTGACTAAATTGAAAGCAGCAGGGTTGACACTAAAGAAGGAGAAGTGTCGCATAGGGGTAGGGTCGGTTGAATACCTGGGCCATACAATTTCAGAGGATGGTATAAAGCCTCAAGTAGACCTGGTTGAAGCCATCCAAGGGACTAAACCACCAGAGAATGTAGATGATTCGAAATAATTTTTAGGATTATCGGAGTATTATGCCAAGTTCGTGAAAAATTATGCAAGCATTGTGGAGCCTCTGAGGTCATTGCTTAAGGCCAGAACCCCTTTTACATGGGATGAAAACTGTCAAGCAGCGTTCACCACAGTGAAGGAAAGCATTGCCTCAGCCCTGTCGTTGGACAGATTTGACTCTACCAAACCCACTATTATGTATACCGATGCTAGTAACAAGGGGTTGGGGGCTAGTCTCACCCAGATGGATAATAACAAGGAACAAGTGGTGGCATTTGCTTCTCGCGCCCTTAAAGGAGCAGAAGTAAACTACTCTGTGGTGGAGAAGGAGGCGCTGGCATGCACATGGGCCATCAAACATTTCCGATTCTTCCTCTGGGGCATTCCCTTCACTGTGGGGACCGACCACAAACCCCTCATGTATGCTTTTACAACCAAAGGGTCTGAAAAAAAAACACCACGCATATCAATATGGATTTTGGGATTGGAGGGGTACAATTTCTCTGTGAAATATATGCCAGGCTCAAAAAAAGTGGTAGCAGACTTCCTGTCCCGCTCACCTACTGAAACTAATAGTTGTGATGTGGTAGCTGAAGATGAGGAGAGAATCTTGAAGTTTTCATGTCTAAGCAAAGAGGAATGGGAGCAGTGCTTAAGCAGTGATAAGGATATGCAAGCACTTAAAAATTGTATAATCAGAGGGTGGCCCAACGAAAAGAGTAAGGTAGCATCTGCATTGAGTGGGTTCTGGGAAGTAAAACTGTAACTTAATATTCAAGCTGGTATGGTGTATAGAAGGGAAACAATTGTTCCACCTGTATCACTCAGACAAAAAATTGTGGACCTAGCACATGTTGGTCACCTGGGGCGTAGCCTAACTAAAAACAAGATAAGACTGGACTACTGGTGGCGAGGGATGGATACCATGGCAGAACACACAGTGAGGGACTGGCTTGAATGCAGTAAATCTGATAAGACTCAACAGACAAGGAAACCCCCACTATCCCCAGTTTTGGTACCGGACAGTCCTTGGTCTAAACTAGCTCTTGACATAATTGGCCCTCTTAACCTCAAGAGCTTGAAGGAAAGGTTTATTCTGGTTGTGGTGGACTACCACACTAAGTGGGTGGTTTACAGGTGTATCCATCAAATTGATACAAAGGTACTCATAGGCTTCCTAAGAGATACATTCTTTGAGGAAGGCATTCCGGATATCTTGATCACCGATAATGGGGTACAGTTTACCTCAGAAAATATGAGGGAATTCCTTTCCGACATGGGCATCGTCCACCAGAAAACCGCCCTTTATTGTCCCCGTGCCAACGGGTTGGTGGAACGCATGAACCGCCTGATAAAAGAGTGCACACAGCGTGCAGAGATATTAGGCATCTCGGCGGAAGAGACCCTGCAGGAAACACTTTGGGCCTATCGTACTACTCCTAACCTAGTCACCGGGGTGTCTCCTTTTAGCTCACTAAAAGGGAAGATTCCTAAAACCAAGCTTTCACCCCAAGTAAAAAGGCAGACCAGTTATCACGATAACCGTGACGAAATCGGAAAGCGTATTAGGGATCACCAAGATAAATACAAAGCAAGGTATAATGCTGACAAACACGTAAAAGCTAGCATGGGAAGGGGATTGGGTCCGGATAGACCTTCCTAAGCCAAGGAGGAGGGATGCCACTAGGTTCTGAGCCCATGCGGGTAACCAAAGTGGGAAGGAATGTGGTCCAGCTGGCCAACGGACAAACATGGAGTATGGACAGAATTGTCCCTCACAGAGAAAAACATGTCCCCTAGGCAGAGACACAAATGCGTAGTATGAATGATGTGGCCCCTAGGAGGTCATCAAGGCCCACAAGTGCACCCCTATGGACTAAAGACTACTGTGTCACATGAGACCATTGTCTTCCTTGTTACTGTATGCTCTTAAATGTCATTTTTGTCACTGCATGGTTTAACTTTATTAGATGCGGTCCTCGGACCTTGATCTATGTTATATTGCTTTGTTCCCAGGCAGTGTTACTGTGAGAAGTTGACCTGGTATATGATGTTCACTATTCTAGTGAGCACCTTGCACCAGTCCAAACAACCCTTATGGTGATGGTTGTAAAGTAAACCTTATAGACCAGCTATCCTAGTGGTAGCATGGACAAAGCAGTCTTAGGCTAAAACTTCAGAGAGCATGTGAAGCAAGCTGTTTTACCCTATGTAACCCCTTAAAAACCAAATGAAAGGACACCACACAGGTTATATATAAAATATATATGTAATTATTACTAACACAACCCCACTGAACTCTTTATGAGGTCAGAGGACAAAGCACATGACCTCGCGGGGGTGACCTGTCCCCAGGACACCCCCGCGCCGTACGGCCCTCCAGCTGTGTCTGTGCCCACTCGCTGCTGCTCGTAGTGCCGTTTTTTGCCGTTTTTTTCCCTCCTGTGCCCTGTTATTGCTTGCTCTTGCCTCTGCTGTATTTTGTATCTTGTTTCTATTTTGCCTCTGTTTCCTGGTTTGTTGCCCCCCCTGGTGTGGCCCCCGCTCCCCGCCGCCGTGACATCGCGGCCCCGCCCCCTTTTTTCTGTGTCCACCCCGTTCCCGCCTCCCAGCTGCCCCTCCCTCCCACTTCGCCTTAAATGGAGACCGCACGGACGCGCAGCGGGCGCGCCGATTGTGCGCTGAAGGCGCAACAAAGGCAAGCCCGTCTACGCCCGTCCGCGCCTGGACCGCGCCCAGCGCCAGGACCCCTGACCCCCGAAGATGCCAGCCCACACGATGGACTTACGACGCCGCCACCCTCAACGCACTCAACGCCGGCCGGAACCCCGCCTGCTACCGAGCCAGCCCGAAACGCAACCATGGACCCTTCAGCTGCCTAGCCTGCAAGTTCACCTGCCTCCGGACCTGCACCGCTCCCACCAAGCCGAGCCCCAGCAACAACCACCTCAAGTGCATCCTGCTCAACACCCGCTCCGTCCACAGACACGCCGTCGAATTCTGGAACCTGCTTGACACAACAGCACCAGACGTCGCCTTCCTCACAGAAACCTGGATGAACGCCTTCTCAGCGCCCGACATCGCCACAGCCATCCTGGATGGATACAAGATCACCCGGAGGGACCGCGTCAACCAGACGGGAGGAGGCATCGCCATCGCACACAAGAACACCATCCGCATCTCGACCAACTCCGACGACACCTTCACCGCCGCCGAACACCTCCACTTCCAGATACACACCGACCCCAAGACAACCCTCAGAGGCACCCTCATCTACAGACCCCGGGACCATGCACACAATTCAGCGAAGACATCGCAGACTTCATCAGCCCGCACGCCCTCCCCTCCGCTGACTACATCCTCTTAGGGGACCTCAACTTCCACCTGGAGAACAACAATGACAGCAACACCACCACCCTGCTGGACAACCTCGCCAACCTCGGACTCAAGCAACCTGTGAACACCCCCACCCACTACGCCGGCCACACGCTTGACCCCGTCTTCTCATCCAGCAAGCACATCTCCTTCAGCCACTCTACCGGACTGCATTGGACTGACCACAGCTGCGTCCACTTCAGCTTCAGAAGAACCACGAGCCACCACCACCCGCAACAGGTTCCTCGCCGGAGCTGGAGCAAGATCACCGCCGAGCAGCTCACTGCCTCCCTCAGCCAGAACCCTCCCACCAGCACAACGGACCCCAACGAAGCAGCCAGCAACCTCACACAGTGGCTGACCGCCTGCGCCGACGACCTCGCACTAAAGAATCCTCCCAGCAGACCCGGCAGCAAGAAAACCCCCTGGTTCACCGACGAACTCAAGGACTCCAATAAGAACTGCCGCACCCTCGAGAAAGCCTGGCGCCACGACCAGACCACAGACAACATGACCGCCCTCAAGCACGCCACCCGCAAGCACCACCAGCTGATCCGCGCCACCAAGAAGACAGCACTCAAAGAACGACTGGACAACAACGCCCACGACAGCAAGGAACTCTTCAACATCGTCAAAGAGTTCTCCAACCCCAACGCCGGAAACGACATCACTCCCTTGCAAGACCTCTGCGACTCACTCGCCTCGTTCTTCCACCGCAAGATCACCGACATACACAACAGCTTCGGCGCACAGACCACGCACCCAACCACCGAACCAATGCCCGCCACCACCACCCTCTGCAACTGGACCCCGGTCAGCACTGAAGACACCACCCGCACGATGAACACCATCCACTCCGGATCCCCAACCGACCCCTGCCCCCACCACGTCTTCAACAAGGCCGACTCCATCATCGCACCCCAACTCTGGGACATCATCAACACGTCCTTCCACACCGCCACCTTCCCGGAGAGCTGGAAGCACGCCGAGCACAGCGCCCTTCTGAAGAAACCAACAGCGGACCCCACCGACCTCAAGAACTTTCGCCCCATCTCGCTCCTCCCTTTTCCTGCCAAAGTCATCGAGAAGACCGTCAACAGACAGCTCGCCGCCTTCCTCGAGACAAACGGATCCCTCGACCCCTCGCAGTCCGGTTTTCGAGCCAACGACAGCACCGAGACCGCCCTGATCGCAGCCACCGATGACATCAGATCCCTGCTCGACAACGGGGAAACAGCGGCCCTCATCCTCCTGGACCTCTCTGCAGCGTTCGACATTGTCTGCCACCGTACCCTGGTGCAGCGCCTCAGCAACATCGGAATCCAGAGAAGGCACTGGAGTGGATCATCTCGTTCCTCGCCGGAAGAACCCAGAGAGTCCGCCTCCCCCCGTTCAGATCCGAGGCCATCGAAGTCATCTGCGGCGTACCACAAGGATCATCACTCAGTCCAACCCTCTTCAACATCTACATGAGCCCCCTCGCAGACATCGCACGCCAACACAACCTCAACATCATCTCCTACGCCGACGATACCAAGCTGATCCTCTCCCTCACCAACGACCCCGCCACCGCCAGAGCCAGCCTACACGAAGGGATGAAAGACGTCGCCGAGTGGATGAAGAACAGCCGCCTGAAACTGAACTCAGACAAGACGGAAGTCCTCATCCTGGGATCATCGCCCTCCGCCTGGGACGATTCCTGGTGGCCCCCTGCCCTGGGCACCACTCCCAAGCCAACGGACCACGCACGCAACCTGGGCTTCATCCTGGACTCCTCCCTCTCGATGACCAGACAAGTCAACGCCGTCTCCTCATCGTGCTTCAACACCCTGCGCATGCTCCGCAAGATCTTCCGATGGATCCCCACCGAAACCAGGAAGACCGTCACCCAGGCACTCGTCACCAGCAGACTGGACTACGGGAACACCCTCTACGCCGGAACCACAGACAAACTTCAAAAAAGACTCCAACGCATCCAGAACGCCTCCGCACGACTCATCCTGGACATTCCCTGACACAGCCACATCTCCGGCCACCTGAGAGACCCGTGAGCAAGAGAATCACGTTCAGGCTCCTCAACCACGCACACAAGGCTCTCCACGACCTGGGCCCCAAGTACCTCAACGACCGCCTGACCTTCTACACGCCCACCCGCCAGTTACGATCAACCAGCCACGCCCTCGCCGCCGTACCACGCATCCGCAGAGCCACCGCCGGAGGAAGATCCTTCTCCTACCTGGCAGCCAAGACTTGGAACTCCCTCCCCATCCACCTTCGGCTGACCCAAGATCATCTCTCCTTCAGGACGCAGCTCAAGACCTGGCTGTTCGAGCAGTGACGTACCCCTCCCCCCAGCGCCTTGAGACCCTTCCGGGTGAGTAGCGCGCTTTACAAATGCCCTGATTGATTGATTGATTGAGCACATAACAAGTTACTTAATTATCATACAATAAGTTGCACTAGGCCCTAGGGGCGTTGCAAACCATATACTAAAATAGTGGTATAAGAACCACGTCACGAACAGGGAGTAGGCCTAGGGCCTAGGGAATCGCTGGGGCTACACTGAGCTAACAAGAGTTAGGAAGCAGGAGGCCCACGGGATGCGTGTGCAGTGTCTATTCACACACGCTAGTTACCATAGGGATACAATGGGAACGTAAGAGTTAGAAACTAGTTGATTTAGGACACTTCTGGATGAACTAGGAGGAAGCTACTGAAAACTAGGACACTCGGATAGTCAATACCCACAGGAGCACCGGAGTGCCCGCGTTACCTCACCCACAGGAGCCGGGTGCATAGGTGTCAAGTTGTGTCTGGTTTCGTCGCTGGATCCTATGGAGACCTGTAAAAAGATGCTGCATGCGACCAGGAGAGAAGTGTCCGGTTGGATTGAGGATGAAGAGTACCTGAAAGCAGAGGGGACAGAGTCTGGATCACTAGCCAGTGACCAGGAAGGAACCAGGAAGGAACCAGGCGATGTCGTGAAGCAATCAGGTGATGTTGTGAAGCTTGACTCTGCGGCCACGTGGACCAGGAGGTGTCGTCGACGACCAGGAGCTGGACACGGACTGTCCCACGAAGGATCTAGCTGTTGGCGGCGTCGGCTTCCGGAATGGAGTCAACAGGCCTTGGCAAATGCAACCCACGCGGGAATCGAATATTCGCTTCGAGTTAGACCAGCAAGGTCTAGGGGGCTTCTCCTTTTCAGGGAAGCAGGGGCCAACCTGGAGCAACCACGCAGGCGGTTCAGATTCAAAGGTTCGTCGTCACAGAGGCCACTAGCCAACGGGCAAGTGACCGGACAGAGGCGTCAAGCACAAAAGTACCAGCAGGCCCCACGCGGCACTCGGTGAGTGTGGAGGGCTGTGCGTCGGTGCAAAAGGTGCTCGAGCTGGGGCTTCTCAATCCCTAATGCACAACGTCGAGGGTGCCTCAGAAGCTGCACAAGTAGCAATGAGCAGGTTTTTCAAGATGTCCGGTCCCACGTCTCTCGTCGCCTCCACGGGTCTCAGCTTTGCTGTGGCTGTGGATCGGGCTCAAGGAAGTCTGGAAGTCTGGTTCTTGTCAGGCTCTGTGCTCGGGTTCCAGCGGGAGCGTCGACAAAGCAAACGGCAGATCGCTGGATGGTGCCTGTTTGCACAGGGTGGTCACTCCTTGACCACAAGGGAGATTCGTCAGTCTTCTAGTTGCAATAGAATGTGGAAGGTCCAGAGTTTCGTTTCAAGTTTCAGTTCAGGATTAATCTAAAGTCTCTTGACTCAGCTCCTACCTTTATACCAATCAAAGGGGCTGTATTACCTTCTAGATCCCTCCTATGGGTGGGACCAGGGAAGGGGGTGGTTACAAGTCGTTCAGGAGATAGCCCCATTAGGGGATTTTGACATTCTTACATGTCCTTTCTTCTCTGCATCTTTCTTTCAGTCTTTTTTTCCAACTTTCTTTCCATCCTTTTTCTGTCTTTTTTCCATCGTGCTTTATTTCCATTCATTCTGTAAGTTTTGCTATTCATCCACCTTTCTGTATTTTCCATCTACCCTTCCTTCTCTTCATCTTTCTTTTTATCCACCTTCCTTCCGGTGCATCCTTCTCCTCCCTTCCTTCCCTTTTCATTCCTCTTCCTTCCATCCATCCACACATCTCTCCATCCACCCATTCAGCCTTCTCGCCATTCACCCTCCTCACCATCAGCCATCCTTCTCCACAACCATCCTTTTCTCCATGCATCCCTTCACCCTTCTCTCCAGCCAACTATTGCTCCATCCTTCCTTCTCTCCATCCGTCTGTCCATCCTACTGTCTCTTCACCCTTCCTTCTGCCCAGCCTACCGTCTCTCCAGCCTTCCCCCTTCCACTGCAATAGATTGTTTCTACGAACTTCATTGAGACCAGAGTCTCCAAACAAAGTCAAAGAAGCCATTAAAAAGTACATTTTTCATGTTACACAAAATGGCCCTGTAATGGCCACCCCCCAGATCAAGCTGCTTGTGTGTGTGAGTGTGTGTGTGTGTGTGTGTGTGTGGGGGGGGGTTAATGACACCCCATCACATGGCAACCATAATTTGCACCACTCATGTTCCTTTCCACATTCGACGTAAAGCACTTTTGTGAAAGCGCTACACAAATAACGGATTTTTATTTTAATAAAAACAATAGGTGCGGTGTGCAATACCTGCTTGTTTTCTGCTCATGGAAAGCAGGTGTGATTGAGCAAATACATCAGTTATTTAAGAGTTCTAAAATGTGATGACGTGCTATAAAACAAGCACTGATGAAGCCAATAAAACTGGCATTGGCTGCCACCCTTTTGGCTTTGTCACTGCTTGTTTTGTTTTATCATGGTTTTTCGAAAAGGTTATTGTTGGGGGAGGATCTGGGCCATAGACACACAGCCCAACCACCACTTTTCTGACAGCTCTAAGACGCACTAATGACACTCGAGGACCGGGCGGGAATGGTCGCCCCCCCCTCCCATGGCAGTCACCAGACTCTGCATCAGCAGGAGTTGGGGTGGGGTAGACCTCGTCTGCAATGGGGGGGGTTCATGTGTTTATTTATTTTTTATGCGTTTACCCTCCCTCACACTCACACAGCCTCTCACACCCTTACCCCCTCACCCTCGCACACCCCTCACCCTCACACACTCTCTCACCCTCACACACCCTCTCACCCTCACTCACCCTCTCAGCTTCACTCACCCTCTCACCCCTCACTCAGCCTCACTCACCCTCACACACCCTCCCACACCCTCACAGACATTGCTTGCCTGGGGTGATGACTTCCCTGGTTTCTATGCTTCGAGCCTTTGCTGGTTCTTGGAATTATGCAATGGGGCTCTGTGTATGTGTGTGTGGTGCTGTGTGTGTGTGTTTGTGTGTGTGGTGCTGTGTGTGTGTGTGTGTGGTGCTGTGTGTGTGTGTGGTGCTGTGTGTGTGTGGTGCTGTGTGTGTGTGTTTGTGTGTGTGGTGCTGTGTGTGTGTGTGTGTGGTGCTGTGTGTGTGTGTGGTGCTGTGTGTGTGTGGTGCTGTGTGTGGTGCTGTGTGTGTGGTGCTGTGTGTGTGTGTAAGTGGCGCTCTGTGTGTGTGTAGGTGGCGCTCTGTGTGTGTGTAGGTGGCGCTCTGTGTGTGTGTAGGTGGCGCTCTGTGAGTGTGTGGCACTCTTTGTGTGTGTGTGGCGCTCTGTGTGTGTGTGTGTGTGGCGCTCTGTGTGTGTGTGTGGCGCTCTGTGTGTGTGTGGAGGGCTCTGTCTGTGTGGGGGGCTCTGTGTGTGTGGGGGGGCTCTGTGTGTGGCTCTGTGTGTGAGGGGCTCTCTGTGTGTGTGGGGCTGTGTGTGTGTGGCTCTGTGTGTGAGGGGCTCTGTGTGTGGGGGGCTCTGTGTGTCGCTCTGTGTGTGAGGGGCTCTGTGTGTGCGTGGCTCTGTGTGAGTGGCTGTGTGTGTGTGTGGGTGGCTCTGTGTGAATGACTTTGTGGGTGGCTCGGTATGTGTGTGTGGGTGGCTTTGTGTGTGTGGCTCTATGTGGGTGCAAATGCAAAAGGTCTCGCATTTGCGAGCGATTAAGCTATTGGCATTGTAAATGACAAAGTCATTTATTTATGTTTTAAAAACCAAAACATAAATAAAAATAATGTCATGAGCAATGCCAATAGCTCTAACTTTAACAATGCCGAGACCATTGCATTGTAAATGCTTGTTATTCTAAAACGTTTGAAGAAAATATCAACATGCCTGTCATGTATCACGCATCGGGTGTGACACTCACGCATTTCAGTGCGGTGTTCCGCATCACCGCACTGAAATGCATTGTCACGCATTTTGCCGACTCGCAAACTTGCGCCATCGGCGGCGCCTGTTCACGGCTCCTGCTGCTCCCAACTCGAGTCCGAGAGAAGTGCTACCTGTAGCCAGTGCCAGCAGCTCCTCTAGTTCATAAATAATTAATCATGGCTGTTCTGCTGCGGGCTGAGTGAAAGCGCGGCAGCGCGCTAAGCGGCTACAATGTAACGGTTACAATCGAATACTCGGTGCTGGCGCTGTAATTTCCTGCCGTTTGCACACAGTTGCAATTAATTACGCGTGGGAGGGGGTGCCGCCCTCAGCACGATGCTGTAACTGGCTGGGACAGCCACATGCTATAATCTGAATGTGACACTAACTTGGTCAGGGCTTGCCGTTAGTCTACGTCACGTCCGGAGGAAGTAGTGTAAGCGTGCACACATTGTTAGGCAGAAGCGGCGGGCCACTTAAATCGAGTGGGAGTTCTCGCCGTCCTAGCGTGCTGCACTGCTATCTTTGTGCACAGCTGGGCACCGCAAATTAAAACAGCGCTGTTGGCCAGCCCAGAGTGGTCAACGGCGGAGACTCGGTTTCAGTGAGGGACCCCCGAGTGAAATGTCACCGGCGGCGGCGCAGTGACAACAGTACCTGGTCAGGGAGACGAAGTGACAGAGCAGCACGGCCGCCTGGACTCAGTCACCAAGGAGCCTCGGGGTCGGGGGAAAACCGAATTCTTCGTGATTCCGAGTCTTGCGTTGCGTGAGCCTGCCCTCGTAGTCTTATGGTGAAGTAAGTGAGTCTCTAGTCAGAGTTCTTTATGGGTGCAGTGCAATATAGCGTGTGTTAAATAATAACTTTAAAGGCCGCGCGCGAGCAGGCAGCAGTCTGCAGTCAGTGGGTGCCGGGCGTGTTACAGTACTGTTGCTCAGAAGCCCTACATAGGATGTCAGCGAGCACAATGTGCATCGAGTATTAGGTGCTCCTAGGCAGAGTTCTGTCCGTGCCTCTCTGGTCGGTCTCGATGAGCACCTGGATTGTTCTAGCCTTAGCCTGTAAGCACAGGGCCAGCTCTCGTAATCCGTACTTACATTTGTAGAGAGGCTCTACCCTTCTCTACAGACCATTTCCTCTACATCATTCTCTGACTGTATACACTTACCTGGTTTACATAGACATTTTCAATTTGGTAAAATATTAAAATATCACATTTGGAGTGCGGTAATATGTTATCTGAGAAGACATGCGCATCCCGCTATCTAAGTAATGCTATATTTGTACCATTATAGTTTCACAGTTTCGAATTATTTAAAAGGTTTCATCATCTACATTGGCATGTGGTTTGTTGATTTGCCCAGCTGGGATAATGTTTCGAGTCGGCAAGGGCCACAGGTCCTGGGGGTCAGTGTCATGAGGTGCTTAGAAGCACATTCACACCTGTAGCACAAGGCTGCACCTGTGCCTGCAGCCTGGACGTCTTCTTACAAGTGTAAGAGACATGGTAGGGCAGACGGAGCAACTCAGAAGCCAGGAAGGGCTACAGGTCTTGGGGGCAGTAGTGTGTAGAAGCAGAGCGCCTCGCACATTCACACATGTGGCAAGACCCTACATTCATTCGAAAGTGTGTCTGCAGCCTGGGTGTCCTCCTGGTGAGTGAGAGAGTCACGATAGGGTGGAGGGAGTGCCCCAGAACACAGGGAGGGCTGGAGATTCTGGGGGGCACTGGTGCAGGTGCTTAGAAGACGAGCTCCTCATGCATTCACACCTAAGTGACCTTCAATTTTTGATGCTTTGCACCCGTTTTAAGATCTTCTTAGAGTTTCTCCTAGCTCAAATGAGTTTAATTTCGGATATTTATATATTTCCCTCGTCTTCATTGTTTGATTTTGATCGTGCGAAAGTGTCAATCATAGTCGATGAAATGTCACTCAAAATTGCACTGAAATTATGAACATGTCACACATAGCAATTTGAAACCTTGGCAGCTATGTATCAAATGTCCATACTCCTCTAAAATGGCCCATTCGACAGACATCCCATCGCACTGTTTAGAAAATGCATTTCCCTTCCCGTCACCGCCTCTGGACGCTGCCAACATCCTGCTGCTGCGTCGTACACAGTCCGAAACATAGCACGTTCCGTGACCTTACGTATTACGTTTAGACGTCTGAACCTCGTATAATCTTTGGCCGTCACTACGCTCTGCAGATTTAAAGTACTACGCACCAGCAGCTTCAGAGGTTGGCAGAACGTGGTATTCTGCGCGTGCGCAGGACTCCTTGCCGGTTAAGGTTTTGCTCAGCGCTGGCGTGGTTGTTCTTCTGGTATTTGTCCCGGTGTTTACCATGTCGGGCCGTGTCAAGCCTCGCGCCGCAACTAACGCGGCGTCCATGGCGTGCGGAGAATCCGTGAGTGAGAGGATCCTGCGGGACGTGCATGGGCTGTACACAGAGCCCGAGAGCGGTGAGAGCACAATTGGAGCTTAGGGACACGTACTCTATGACGGGGACACCTCTCCCTCTCGTGTCAACTAATGTTTAGAGCATTGCAATTGTATCTGTACAGCGCTTAATGGACTAAGTGATCGTCTGGAACTGTGCTCAAACATGTCGAATGCCTAAAAGTAATTCACTTGTGTGCTTTTTATTCGGAATCTGTGGATTTTTGTGGTAGAGGGGGGAGGGGGTGGAATTGCAGATAAGTTGCCGCCTTACCCCGAGAAAAATTCTCACGAGTCGTTCATGCATCGAGTGCTTTTTAATTGGAATCTTTGGATTCTGGGGGTGGTGGGGATGGGGGGGTGGGCATGTGGAGATGCATTACCCCGAGAAATATAAGCACGAGCCGTGCATGTATTCGGGTTCTGGAAAACCTGGAACGGATACTCCAGTAGCAGTTATGATAAAACCTCTTTATTCTCTTTTCACAGATAGCCATTCCCTTACTTAAAACCCATGTAGGAATAATTTAAACAGCGAAAAAGTTCTATACAGGACCATTGGAATAATGCAGCAGGGGAGGGCTAAATTATGCAGCAGCGTTGAGTGAATTATGCAGCAAGAAAAGGCACATTTTGTGACGTAATGCAGCCTATTGTTTGATAGTATTATTCATTATGTAGTACTTTTTACACTTGTTAAAATTATCTGGGCTTGGAGCGTATCTCCTTAGTAACAGTTTAACACCCTAATATAGGATTAAGCAACAGAAAGTTAACTAGTCATGCTTTGCAAAGGGCATTCCACTGTGCAGCAACACTGGTTTCTGCATTATTAGTAACTTTTGAACCGTTTGAGCTAGAGACTATTTTTGTTGTGAAAATCTGCAGATAATGCAGCTGATTATTAAATCTGTGGCAAATCTATAATCCTGTGCA
This sequence comes from Lissotriton helveticus, assembly GCF_964261635.1. NCBI lineage: Eukaryota > Metazoa > Chordata > Amphibia > Caudata > Salamandridae > Lissotriton > Lissotriton helveticus. The sequence goes on from NC_136068.1 coordinate 438,611,500, forward strand.
AACCGCTCTGGCCGCACAATATCATAATCCACCTGGCCCTGTTTATATGGCTTAGATTCACGTTGTATTTGTTGCTTTAAGTTTGTATTTGAAAGAGGGGGTAAAATTGCAGTTTTGAACGATGGACCGGATTCTTTTACCTGTCTTTCCATTAAGCTGCTTGTCCAGTATGTAAAATGCTGATCAAGTAGCAATACGAGTTGCAAATCTTGTGAGTCTGCAAATTAGGTACTTGGAAGGGTGTGCTTTTTAGGTCGAGGACCGAAGGCTGCGCTTGCACAGTCTCCGGGAGGAGATTTAATGATTTCTAGTATGGGGGCTTGAACCCGCCTCTCTCCTCCATTGGCTGGCTTCCTAAACGGTGGCCAGCCATTGGAGGACAGGGGCGTCACTCCAATCAAGCCCCGTCTCTTTCGGATTCGGGGGCGTGTTTTTGGTGTTCTTTCGCTCTGTGACGTCATCCGTCACTCAAAACGCCAAAAACACGACCCCGATACCGAAATTTTCGGATGTTTGAGGCGGCCATTTTTTTTTTTTTGTAAGCATAGCTCCACCTCCATTGTTTGGCCTATTAGCACACTCCGAGGTTCGGTCTTGTTTTTCCTCCTCTCCGACTTTTCACTCGTGGATTTATTGGAACCGCTTCATTCCGTCTGAAGACACCCAGCCCGGTGCTGCTCCTCAGCGCTTTACCCCTGCCCCATCATCTGCCGCGGCCCTTTGAAATATCCGTTTGTTCCAGCACACGCGCTAAACCAGAATCTGCCATTTTACCCCGGGACCTGCCTTCTCGCCCCCCCGGATCTGCACCCTGAGCGCTGCCGGGATCGCCCCGTGTGCTACCAGTGGGGTCTCTGCCTGGGCCCCCTCACCGCTGGATTTTGGATTTGACCCGCAGCTGTCCGTCTCCTGCAGCTGCCCCCCCGCCCGGCCGTGCGGCCCCCACCCTGCACCTGCCCCCGGTGAGTCCAGACTGCCCCCTTGTGCACGGAGGCGCGTGGGCTGCGTCCTGGTGAGTAGGACGGGGCGCGGGAGTGGTAACAATCTCTTACTGTTTCAGTGCAGCTTTTTATAGATTATCGGCATGCACCTGGCTGCTCCGTCTAGGGGAGGCGAAGTCTGCGCCTGCTCTCCTTTAAGATCCTATGAAGTGGTTCGTGGCTGGTGCATTCCTTAACTTCACTCCGGCAGAATAATTCGAGGGGGGGGGTGTTACTGCCTCAAACTCTATATTTTTGGGGACACCCCCACTAATCTTCAGTAGTCAGCTGGCAGTTAATTCCATCAACCCCCATCCTCCCCACCCCCCCCCCCCATACACGCACCCCCGCGGAAGAGGTAGCCCGGGGAATGGGGGCATGGCCACTGTACACACGCAGGTCCTAGAGTTTGCTTCTCTTCGGGGTGGCTAGGAAGGGGATGTCCACCCCTTCCCCGGGGCTCCTGCTCTCTACTGTAGTGGTGGTAGGTGGTGGTTTAACAAGTGTGCCCCAGTATTGTCGGGGTTTAGGCAAGTGTTTCATTATTCCCGCAGCCCCCCCCCCCCCTTCTGTTTTCCTGTTCTCACCTCTAGTTTAATAGGGTGTCCGTATTGAGGCTTGTGACATATCTGCCTCTTCCCCCAACCTCGCCAGGAATGCTACTTAATGTACAACTCCTCAATATGGATAGAAAGGCTTCCCCCCGGACCAGAGGCCGATGCGCCTCAATGCGAGGTCCTCAAAACTTTTGCCTCCAGCCCCGGGTTAGTGCTTCACAGCGGGTGCCCCTGAGGTTGGCATGGCGAGGGGTTCCCTGCTCCGGGGCTGGCACGGAGGTGATGTGAGCGCCTTCCGGTCACTCACTGACGGCCCCGCGTGCACACTCGCCCCTGAGAGTGACCTGTGAGTTGCCTGAGCACCTGTCTGCCAGTGCTGTCAAGAGTACAGCAGGTACAGTGGCCCCGGTCCCATGGTGTGAGGGGGCTTCTGCACCCACCTTGTGATTGTAATTCACTGCTTAACTTGTAACGTGGGATCCTTTCCCGTGCTTCCACCGGGCCTAGGGTCCTCTAGCTGCGGCAGTGTCACAGGGCGATGGGAGTCCGGAGGCAGCTGCTGCAGGGACCGGGGCCTGGGACCGCGCGTCCAGCTCTTTTGTCAATTCTCGTGTCACCTGCCATGCTGTGCACGGGGTGCTCGTGACATCCTGCTGTGCTGTGCACGGGGCGCTCGTGTCACCTGTGGACTATGTATGGGGCGCCCGTGTCACCTGCCGTGCTATGTATGGGGCGCTCGTGTCACCTGCTGTGCAGTGCACGGGGCGCTCGTGTCACCTGCTGTGCTATGTATGGGGCGCTCGTGTCACTTGCTGTGCAGTGCACAGGGCTCTCTCGTCATCTGCCGTGCTGTGCACGGGGTGCCCGTGTCACCTGCCGTGCTATGTGTGGGGCGCTCGTGTCGCCTGTGGGCTATACCCGGGGCGCCCCTGTCACCTGCCGTGCTATGTATGGGGCGCTCGTGTCACCTGCCGTGCTGTGCACGAGGCGCTCGTGTCACCTGCCGTGCTGTGCACGGGGCGCTCGTGTCACCTGCCGTGCTGTGCACGGGGCGCTCGTGTCACCTGCCGTGCTGTGCACGGGGCGCTCGTGTCACCTGCCGTGCTGTGCACGGGGCGCTCGTGTCACCTGCCGTGCTGTGCACGGGGCGCTCGCGTCACCTGCCGTGCAGTGCACGGGGCGCTCGGGTCACCTGCCGTGCAGTGTGCGGGCGCTCGGGTCAGCTGCAGTGCGCGGGGCGCTCGGGTCAGCTGCAGTGCGCGGGGCGCTCGGGTCAGCTGCAGTGCGCGGGGCGCTCGGGTCAGCTGCTGTGCAGTGCGCGGGGCGCTCGGGTCAGCTGCTGTGCAGTGCGCGGGGCGCTCGGGTCACTTGCTGTGCAGTGCGCGGGGCGCTCGGGTCACTTGCTGTGCAGTGCGCGGGGTGCTCGTCATCCGCTGTGCTGTTTCGGGTGGCGGGCATTGCGCTGTCAGTCCTCCTGAGAGGTGGAAGGGAGCCGGCTGTGGTGCAAGGGAGCAGGCTGTCAGTCCTCAGGGTGAGGTGTAAGGGAGCAGATTGTCAGTTGTCAGGGTGAGGTGCAAGGGAGCAGGCTGTGGTGCAAGGGAGCAGGCTGTCAGTCCTCAGGGTGAGGTGTACGGGAGCAGGCTGTTAGTCTCAGGGTGAGGTGTAAGGGAGCAGGCTGTCAGTTCTCATGGAGAGGTGTAAGGGAGCAGGCTGTCTATCTCGGGGTGAGGTGTAAGGGGGCAGGCTGTCAGTTATCGGGGTGAGTGCAAGGGAGCAGGCTGTCAGTTCTCAGGGTGAGGTGCAAGGGAGCAGGCTGTAAGTCTCAGGGTGAGGTGTAAGGGAGCAGGCTGTCCGTCTCAGGGTGAGGTGTAAGGGAGCAGGCTAAGTACATTCTAACAACTGTTTTTACAAAAGGTTCCAAAACACAAAGGTAGGTTACACCATGCTTAATTCCACAAAACTCACGCTATATACGGCTGAAAAATAGCTCAAGGCGAGGATAATGAAATTCAACAGTACTGCGAAAGCATGGCTTACATTACAAACAAAGTCTTGCAGTTGCCCATTGTAAATGACAATGCCATTTATTTATGATAAAAAAAAAAAAAAGAAATGTCATGAGCAATGCCAATAGCTCTACCTTTAATGATGCCGAGACCATTGCATTGAAAATGTTTGTTAAGGTCTAGCTTCCCAGACAGCATTAGCTAGTAGTCTTACATTTTTTTAGGTTGAAGCCTACAAGACCGCGCAGCTGTCGGGTTTGCTAAAGACATCTGGGGTCGTTCAGAAATCTTCCCTGGGTATGCATTCCTCCCACAGCTGACCATTGGCTTTGGGGGTTTGTAAAATGCATATTTTCTGGCTTTCTATTTGCTGTCTTTATTTGTTTTAGGCTACCCAGTGTGGGGCCTTCCCAAGGGGTAAAGCATTTTCACACTTCTTCTCCTTCTATTCCTCCACGAGTGCTCCCTTCTGTTAACAGGCCTTTAAATCTTGTTCTTATATTGTCACATTCGTTGTGCATTTAAAGACATTGTTTGTCGTGTAGTTCATACAAATCTATATAGGATCTGCCAGTTTAGACAACATAAACTAGGGGATTAGTATCCAGACTGATTTTAGGCACCCTCAAAGGATATGTTGGTTTGTAGACCAGCTAGCTCAAAGTGCCACTATGTACCCCTCTTACAGAGGAGCGAATAGTTTCTGGTAACTATTGAACATGACAACCCTGACCCCTCGGTCATCGTGGAAACAGTACAGTACTTTTCGCTCAGTCACTCATCAATCATGCGTTTGTTAAGCACTACTACCTACCCGTGAGGGTCTCAAGGCACTGGGGGAGGGGGGTTTGCCTGGTTCCAATCCATCAAGGAGGGGGTCTGTTGAAGCGCCAGGTTTTGAGGTTTCTTGTGAAGATGGGGCGAGATGTTGTCTGTCTGAGGTTGAGAGGGAGGGCGTTCCAGGCTCTGGCCGTGAGGAAGGAGATGGAGCGGCCGCCTGATCTGGTCTTTCTCATGCAAGAGGACCACGGCGTAGGAGAGCTGGGCTGATCGTAGGGTCCTTTGGGGTGCATGGAATTTGAGTTGGCTGTTGAGGTATGCTGGTCCGGTGTCGTGGAGGGCCTTGTGAGCGTAGGTGAGCATCTTGAAGGTGACTCTAGCTTAGATGGGTAGCCAGCGGAGTGTGTGCAGATGCTAGGAGAAAGCAGAGTCTGCTGGTGACCAGGGCGTGAGTGACGGTCTTGCTATGTACTAGGGGGATCCATTTGAAGGTCTTGCGTAGGAGGCGGAGAGTGTGGAAGCAGGAGGACGAGATGGCGTTGATCTGGCGATCCATTTTGAGTTTGGAGTCCAGGATGATACCCAGGTTTCTTGCGTTGTCTGTGGGGGTGGGCGGACTACCGAGGACTGGGGCCACCAGGTGTCGTTCCAGGCGTCTGGGTGTGGGACCATGATGAGTTAGTTGAAGGCAGCTGTTTTTCATCCATTTGGCGACGGCTTCATGCCTTCTCAAAAATTGTGTCTGGCTGTGTTTGGTTCGTTGGATAGCGAGAGGATGAGTTGGGTGTCGTCTGCGTATGACACAATGTTGAGTCTGTAGGTTCTGACGATGGGGGCGAGCAGAGCCATGTAGTTTTTGAGGTCGGTGGGTTCCACTGAGGATTTCTTTAGGAGGGGATTGATCTCTGCATGTTTCCAGACGTCGGGGAACAATGCGGTTGCCAGGGAGTGGTTGATGGTGTGGCGGAGCGTGGGTGCCATGATGTCGGCGGCTCTGTTGAAAATGTGGTGGGGGCAGGGGTCCGAGGGGGCCCCGAAGTGGATTGAGTTCATCGTCTTCAGTGTGTCTTTGGAGGTGAGGGCTGTCCAGTTGTCGATCGTTGGCTTCATGGTGTCGGGGATGGTTGGTGGGGGTTCAGTGTGTTGGTTGTCTTCATCGAAGTTGTCGTAGATTCTCTTGATTTTGTGGTGGAAAAAGGTGCTCAGTTTGTCGCAGAGGTCTTGTGATGGTGCGATGTCGGTGGACTCGCTGGTAGGTTGGGCGAACTTCTTGATGATGTTGAAGAGTTCTTTGGTGTGTGCGTGGGTGGAGATTCTGTCTTTGATCGCTTTTTTTTCCCTCCGTTTTCTGATGAGTTGGTGGTGGACTTTAGTGGCGGCTCTGAAGTTGTGGGCTTCTGTGGATATGGTATTCCTCCAGTCCTTTTCGAGGCGGAGGCAGGTGCGTCTGGACTCTCTAAGTTCTGTGGTAAACCATCTAGCTTTCTTGGCGTGGGTGTTGTTTTTCTTGAGGGGGGCTAAGGTGTTTGCGCTGCCGGTGATCCATCTGTGCAGGGTTCAGGCTCCGGCGTTGGCATCATTGTTTTCATTGACGGTAGGGGTGGAGTTGCTGAGAGATGAGGGTAGCTGGTCGTCTGTGATTCTGGTCCAATTTCTTCGTGGGAGCAGGTGCTGCTGTCTGTGGAAGGTGGGTGGTCTGTGGATGGTGGGTGTTCTGAAGTGGACGCATTAGTGGTCGATCCATGGAAGTTCTGTGGTGTGGCTTAAGGTGATGGAGTTTCTTGTTGTGAAGAGTAGGTCGACAGTGTGTCCTGCTGAGTGCGTGGGTTCTGTCACGATCTGGCGGAGTCCAATGTTGTGGAGGTTGTCCAGGACGGATGTGGTGCTGGGGTCCAATTGGTTGTCGCGGTGAAAGTTGAGGTCTCCCAGCAGGGTGTAGTTGGTGGATGCGATGGCCTGCGGGGAGACTATGTCCGTGATGGATTCGGCAAAGGGTCCGCAGGGTCCAGGGGGTCAGTAGATGAGGGTTCTTCGGAGTGTGGTGGTGGGGCTGGCCAGTATCTTGAAGTGAAGTTGTTTATCAGGTCTGTGGGCTCGTCGGGGAGTGTGCTCAGGTGCAGGGAGGATTTTTGGACTATGGCGATTCCTCTTCCCGGGCGGTTGGAGCGGTCCTTATTGGAGATCTTGTATCCTTGGGGGATGGCGATGTCCGGTCCCAAGGAGGTGTTGGTCCATGTTTCGGTGAGGAACGCTACCTCTGGTGTGGTGCTGTCGAGGAGGTCCCAGATTTCGGTGGCGTGTTTGTGGAGGGATCGGACGTTAAGCAGGAACCATTGCAGGTTCTTTGGTTCGGGTGTGTTCTTGCTGTAGGGTTGTGCTGGGTCCTTGTTCCTCACCGTGCTGTAGGTTTGATGGCAGCGGTGACAGCTGAAGGGTCCGTGGGTGTCGGCCGGCGAAGCTAGCTCGCAGTTGTTGTTGCGGCCTGGGTTAAGTGTGTGGAGTGCCGCTGGGTCGTAAAGTTGGCACGGCGTAGGTCCAGGGTTTCTGGCGCTGGTCACGGTCTGGTCGCAGACGGGCTTGCCTTTGGCATGCCCGCTGCGCGGGCGAGCATTGGCTGCCATTAAGTAGGGGTAGGGGAGGTCTGGACAGCTGGGAGGCGGGAGTGTGGAGGGGGGCTGGATTGGTCGCGCTGGTCGTGCTGGTAGGGAGGGGCTGCGGGGGCAGCAGCTATGTTGAAGCGGGAGGAAGAGAGGAAACGAATAAAGGGAAAGGGAAAGTAAGCAGGGAGAAATAAAGCAGGAAAACAGGCAAAAACCAGCAGAAATGCAGAGAAATGCAGAAAGGTGAAAGAAGACGGTAGAGGAAAAAACGAATGAAAACTGAGCAAGAGGAAGGAGACGGAGGTCCACTGGACTACCAGGGATGAGGCGCAGGGTAACCTGAGGGTGGAGGAAGACCTCGAACCAACGCTAGAGAGTACAGAGGCAGGCCTCACTTCGTGATGGAGCTTCGAGGGCGGGAGAGCAATTTCACTGACAAAGAGTCAGTGGTCTTGCTCTTGCTCACTTTGTCTCAGAGAGGTACACAGAATAAACGGTGGGGGCGTTTTCAATAAGTTTTTATGGAACCAGCGTCATTCTAGCATAAAATACGGGTGATGCAACAACCATTTAACACAAACAGATGTATCTGGTTATGAGCACCAATAGAGTAAAGAAAAAGTAGAATTCTACCATAGTGCTAAATCAATGAATATCTGCAGGCATATTTATACATAACAGTATTATTGTGTACTCCTACGATGCAAACCCTAACTAGATGTACCCATCATGTATGTAGCTGTACAGCCAAGAATCCCCTTAAAATAGAGCCAACCCCATTACCTGATGTGGGAGAGAAAAGGACCTCGTATTGGTCTCGAGATGGACACACCGTAAGGGATGTCAGACCACTGCGTGCTGTAGTGTCTGCGTGTTGGGACCTCAGTGCCTCGTGTCAGCATGGAAGTCTTTCTCCTCTGGTTTGCACAGCGAATATATAGTGCTTATATACACGTAAGGTACCCTCGGGGTTCTACCTAGAAGTGTACTATGGGCATGTCTGGCAAGGATGACGATAGAGGTGACCCTTGTACAGAGTTATTATGCAGAAGATGATAATCCTGCTGGGATAATAAGAATCCTCATGCATAATACATGAGGCTAGTTTTCAGAGAAAACCGCACAAGTCATGTAGCACCTAACCAGGTAAAAGGTCAGCGTCTGATCCCTTATGTAGAACAATGGTAGGACAGATGTAGTAAAAGGACGTGTAACTACCTAGGCCTATATTTTGCTACATTGGGGTTCATAACACCCACTCCTCATCCGACTGGATGACATAATACTAAATGTTAAAGTATGCTTGTTTAAAAAGTATAAAAACATTGCTAAAATCAGTTTAAAGACCTGGTATGTGTTACAAATTGTATAGGTAAAAAGCTCTAAGTCTTCTAAAAAGTTAATATACTGTCCGACCAACTGAGCACGCCAAAAGCCATGGTGCTCAGTGAGAACAGAAGAGGAAAAATAAAAATTATGTTTTGGAATTTCAGTTTTAGTTTTTTTTCGAAAAAGCAAAATTATTCCCAGCACATGGACAGCCAAATGTTTGTGTGTCCTGTACGGGAGCCGCAAAATCAATGTTTCCTGCCTTCGCAGATGATGGTCCCTGTAATACCTCTTCGATCAGGTCAATGGAGGAAATGTGATCTAATCTGGTCCCCACAGCCAGTGCTGAGGAAGGTTTCGATGCCTGTAAGCCTGGTGCAGAGACGATGTCCATTCCAAGAGGAGCTAAAGCATCCCACGGTGGCTTTAAGCATGCCAACATCAGGATTGGAATACACTGAAGACACTGCACTACATGGGCCTTTAATGGGTCCAGCAGTACGTCCACGTCCGGAGGTGCAACCAATGGAAGTGTTAGACACATGTCTAACACGCATTCTTGTCTGCAGAATAAGCAGTGGAGTACAGGCAAGGCGCAGTCAACCCAGACTGATGTGAATGACAGAAACAATGCTCGCTTAGTTCCTGAAGCAAAGTTGTACCCAGATTGAGTACCATGCTTTCATGGCAACGTCGCTCCAAGGGCGCTTTTTCCATCTCCTTTGTATTGGGGACGTCCATTGTGTAGCAGAAAAGTTAAAACCAGAATACCCACTCCAAGTAGCAGGATCAGCGGAAGAGATCCAAAAATGCTTCCAAATACGGAGTGTATCAAATATGGAATAACTCTTGTTGGACACGGCCTCGTGGCGTGGTCCGACCCCGTCCGCATGGAGGGCCCAGGACGACATCGGCCCTCCATTTACCTACTATCGACCCCCCTGACACGCACATTCACGAACCATCGGCGCGAGCAGCCTCCCCGGCCACCTACAGCTCTCCCCCTCCCTGGTACCCCGGCGGAACCTGCTCGCCAACGCTGCCAGCCTGGCACCCTGACCAGGCCACCCTTTCCGGCCCGACTCCATCTTGGGACCCTCACGCCCCGAACACGTGGCCGCAGCCATCCCGGGCCCGGCCCCAGCGAAGCCCAGACATTGAGGCACCAGGATCCTCCTAGGTGGTAAAGTGGCCACTCGACCAGATCCCGGAGGAGGAGAGTCTCGATGGGCCTTCCACCGCCCCCGGACGCCTGGTATCGATCGCTCTCCAGGCTCCCTGGGCGCTGGCTCCGCCCCCCTGCTGGGTGTCTGGACACCTTCATCCCGGCCCCTCTGACCCCCAGGCGCGAGGGTCCGGACATCAAAGCCCTCCAGTCCTATATCTGGGCCAGCCCCGGATCAAGACGGCAGTTGTATCTGGAGTCGAAGCCCTGCTGACCTCGTCGCGGCTGATCCTGATCCGAACTCTTGCACCTGGAACTATCTTCGAGGCCCTGCTGACGCTGTCGCGGCCTGACCAAGCTAAACCACCTTCGAGGCCCTGCTGACGCTGTCGCGGCCTGACCAAGCTAAACCACCTTCGAGGCCCTGCTGACGCTGTCGCGGCCTGACCAAGCTGAACTATCTCCGAGGCCTTGCTGACGCTGTCGCGGCCTGACCCAGCTGAACTATCTCCGAGGCCCTGCTGACGCTGTCGCGGCCTGACCCAGCTGAACTATCTCCGAGGCCCTGCTGACGCTGTCGCGGCCTGAACCCTTGAACTATCCACGCACCAGTGGGTGCCAAGACTGTCCCGCTACCCCCTTTCCCCGAGACCACGACATTACGGATCCCTCGATCCTTGCCGCTACCCTGCCAAGAACTTGCTTTGATTACTTATATAAAGATTCTTGTGAATATCCTTCCTGTGTGGTGTCTATCTGTAAGTAGTGTGATTGCTCTGCTGTTACGATTGTAGGAGAGGAGCCTCGCCAAGGAGGCCTCCCTACGGCGCTCGGCCTATTCCACAGAGAGAGGTGGGACTCGGGGCGGACAGTCAGACACCTTCTGTCTCCCCTGGGGTCGCCTTTCCAACATTGGTGGCAAGCGACGGGATCCGAGCCCACGCAAATCGTACAGCGAGTAACACATCACTACTGACAGAGACCCACAACCACGATGACTACTAAGGAAGCCGGAACGACTGCAGAATTCCAGAAAGACCTGTTAGAGGAGTATACCCATAAAGAACTTAAACAATTTTGCAAAGACTTGGGTATCGCTACCACCGGACTAAGCACAAAGGACGATTTCAAAGAAGCGCTGCAAACCTGGGTGGAGACCAGAGAGACCCCACCCCAAACGAACTTTGACATTGTCCGAGAAGTACCCGTGAGTACCGTCATAGCCCCCATAGAGGAAAGAACCGCCAACAGGGACCCGGGCCTCTCCCACGAAGACGCCCGGGAGCGAGAGAGGAGTCGGCTCCATGAACTAGAGCTCGCCCGACTCCGGCTGGACGGAGAACTCCAATTAGCAGAAAAGAAAATGGCCCTTGAACAACTGCGATTAGAGGGAGATCTGGAAGAGAGGCGGCGGCAAAGAGAATTGGAAGAAAAAAACTCGCATACGAACACGAGCGTGGCCTCAAAGAACTCGAAATCAAAGCCAAACTCGAAGAGGCTGGCGCCACGGTAGCCCGGAACCCCCCACCTCCTGCCGACCCAAAGGTCCACATCCCGAAGGATATCGTCAAGGAGTACTACAAGAATGACGATATCCAGCAATGGTTCAAGGCGTACGAAGTTGCCATGACCACGCACCGCATTCCGTGAAAAGACTGGGGTGCCGGCTTATGGGGGAGGTTCGTCAGCGAAGGAAGAGACACCCTGCTGGAGCTGGCCGACGACGTAATGTCCTCCTATGACCACATGAAGGACGCCCTGCTTGTCCGGTATGGCCTCACCCCCGAGATGTACCGGCAGAGATTCAGAGACTGCAAGAAAATCCCCGGTACCACGTGGGTCGAGTACGTGAACTTTTATAGCAGGGCCCTGGAAGGATGGATAAAGGGCAGCAAAGTGTCCACCTACGAGCAGCTGTTCGACCTCATCGTTTGGGAGCACCTCTCCAACAACTGCTTTGTCGAGCTCAGACAGCATCTACTCGACAGCAAGCTAACCGAGCCCCGGAAACTCGCCGTCGAGGCGGATCGATGGGTGAGCACCCGGGTCCCCCGAACACCGATAGGAGAAACCGGTCAGGGCGGCCGGGGGCACCCCCGCCAGCGGGGAGGCGGAGGAGGACAGAACCAGAGCCGAAGCTTCCCGCTGGCCTCGGGCCGTGGCCCCCCCTCCAGGGTCCCCCCCCGAGTAACACTTCGCCGTCCCTGAAGAGGGACCCCCCAGCACGGCCGGGGCCCCTCCCGAACATTACTTGCCACAGATGCCAGCGGACCGGTCACTATGCCAGTGACCCCCTCTGCCCCATGAACCAGCGTCCCGGCACCACTGGGCCTCCGACCCGCCAGTTCGCTGCTGCAGCTCTGGGAGAAGAGGGAGAAGAAGACGTAGAGGTCTACGAGGAAGATCAAATCGAGTATGAACCGGCCGCCATGGCCCTAGCCTGCCTGGGCAATAGAGACCTGGTCCCCCAGGCCCCGCTACCGAGCAACACTCAAATACCGTCAGTGGGTCCACATCAATGGACGACGGACCGAAGCCCTCCGAGACACGGGAGCCAGTGTGACGGCCGTCCGCTGCCACTTGGTGACCCCCGAACAGATCATCCCGAACGTACGCTGCCCCGTGAGGGCCGCCGACAACTCCGAAACTCTATGCCAGATGGCCCGAATTCCCTTCGAATGGGGGGGGAGTGTCGGGCACCCTCAAGGTGACCGTCCGGGACGACGCCCCCGTGGACTGCCTCCTTGGGAAAGACCTCGAGAGCTCTCCCTGGGCCCAAGTCGAGCGGAGAGAGCACCTAGGAATGATGGGATTACCAGAGTGGGTCTGTGCGACGACCCGATCTATGGCGGCCCGAGCCCCGGCAGCGACCGAGGCCGCCCCGACCGAAGAGCCGGAGTGGCCCGAGCCACCACCCTCTGCCATCCATGAAGAATGCGACTCCGAGACCAGGCCCTCGGAGCCCGGAAACCACCACGAGCTCAGCGACATCCCCGAACTCGCCCAATGGCGCCAAGAGGGTGGTCCCACCCGAGAACAGTTTCGGCAGGAACAGAAGACCTGCCCTTCCTTCGAGGGGACCCGCCAACAAGCCGCTGCCCAAGCTACCGGGGACACCTCAGGGTCCCACTGGGTCTACTGGGACCACGACCTCCTATATAGTGAACAGAAAATTGCCGAGCTGGGGGCCAGCCGAGTGCTAGTGGTTCCCCTGCGATTCAGAGACTTCCTTTTGAACCTGGCGCACGATGTGCCCCTCGCAGGGCACCTGGGGCAGGACAAAACTTACAGCCGCCTGGTGACCCATTTCTACTGGCCCAAAATGCGCACTGATGTACATAACCACTGCCGCACCTGCCCGACATGCCAAGCCAGCGGAAAGAGCGGGGGGAAGGTGAAGGCCCCGCTCCAACCTTTTCCAGTAGTGACCACCCCCTTCGAGCGAGTGGGAATAGACATTGTGGGGCCCCTGGACCCTCAAACCTCGCAAGGGCATCGCTTCATACTTGTCCTGGTGGACCACGCCACCCGCTATCCTGAGGCCATCCCCCTCGGAACCATCACCGCTCCCGTGGTGGGGCGAGCCTTGATGGGGATCTTCTCCCGAGTAGGATTCCCCCGGGAGGTCGTGAGCGATCGGGGCACAAACTTTATATCTAAGTATATGCGGTCCCTGTGGCAACAGTGCGGGGTCACATACAAGTTCACCACCCCGTATCATCCCCAAGGGAATGGACTTGTGGAGCGTTCAACCGGACACTCAAGGGAATGATCCAGGGCCTAGAAGAGCCACTACGACGCAAATGGGATGTCCTGCTGCCCTGCCTCCTGTTTGCCTGTCGGGAGGTACCACAGAAATCCCTGGGGTTCAGCCCCTTTGAACTCTTGTACGGACACCCTGTCCGAGGTCTGCTCAGCCTGGTCAAAGAAGGCTGGGAAACTACCGTCCAAGGCGCACCACCGGATGTCTACCGGTACCTCCTGACCCTCCGAAACCAGACTCGGAAGTTCCGGGCCCTTGCAGAGGCCAACCTGGAGGCCAGTCAGGAGGACATGAAACGCTGGTACGACCAGCACTCCTCCTCCATCGAGTTCGAGCCGGGCCAGCGGGTCTGGGTCATGTCCCCGGTCGAACCATGTGCCCTCCAGGACAAATGGTCGGGGCCCTTCAAGGTGATCGAGCGCAAGAGCCCCGTCACTTACCTTGTGGATATGGAGTCTCCCCGGAACCCCCTCTGGGTTCTGCACGCCAACCGGCTCAAACCTCATTTTGCCAGCACAGAACTGAGCCTGCTACTCGCTACCGACGATGGGACCGAAGACGACTCCGAGCCCTTGCCCGACCTCCTAAAGTGCACTGAGAAGGACGGCTCCGTCGAAGGGATCTCTCTCTCCCCCGACCTGACCCCCGCACAGCGCCGAGACTGTCAAGAACTGTTGGGACAATTCACAGATCTGTTCTCCCTCACCCCCGGGGTTACCCAATGGTGTGTCCACGATGTCGACACCGGGGACAGTCAGCCAGTACGACACCGGGCCTACCGGGTCCCCGACCGAGTTCGGGCCTGCATCCAGACGGAAGTCACCAAGATGCTGGCCCTGGGGGTAGTCGAACCCTCCGACAGTCCCTGGGCCAGCCCAGTGGTCCTGGTCCCCAAGGCCGCCGCACCTGGCACCCCGCCAGAACTCCGGTTTTGCGTCGACTACCGGGGGCTGAATGCTGTTACGAGAACCGACGCACATCCCATCCCCCGGGCCGATGAACTGATCGACCGCCTGGGGGCCGCCAAGTACCTCAGTACCTTCGACCTCACCGCCGGGTATTGGCAGATCGGCCTCACCCCTGGCGCCCAGGAGCGCTCCGCCTTCTCCACACCCGACGGCCACTTCCAGTTCAAGGTGATGCCCTTCGGCATGAAAAACGCCCCGGCCACCTTCCAGAGACTAGTAAACAAAGTACTGGCGGGGCTAGAAGAGTTCAGTGCCGCCTACCTAGACGACATTGCGGTCTACAGCCTCCACTGGGCTGAGCACCTGAAACACCTCTGGGAAGTCCTGACAGCCCTCCGCCGGGCCGGGCTAACTGTGAAGGCCAGCAAATGCCAGATAGGCCAAGGGTCCGTGACCTATCTGGGACACCAAGTGGGGAGCGGCCAAGTGGCTCCCCTCCAACCCAAGATCGACGCCATCCTAGCCTGGGAACCCCCGGTCAACCAGACCGCCGTCCGAGCCTTCCTGGGGCTCACTGGGTACTATCGGCGTTTTATCAAGAACTATGGGAGCATTGTGAGGCCCCTCACGGAACTGACCTCGAAGAACCGGCCACAGAAAGTGCAGTGGACACCCGCGTGTCAGGTGGCCTTCGAGACCTTGAAAGCAGCCATGTGTACCGCCCCTGTGCTCCAGGCCCCCGACTACAGCCGAGAGTTTGTGGTCCAGACCGACGCCTCGGAACACGGCATCGGGGCGGTCCTATCGCAAATGGACTCCGCGGGAACTGACCATCCTGTGGCCTTCATCAGCCGGCGGCTGCTGGCCCGAGAACAGCGATGGAGCACCATCGAGAGAGAAGCCTTCGCTGTCGTGTGGGCCCTCAAGAAACTCAGGCCCTACCTCTTCGGCACCCACTTCCGGGTGCAGACTGACCACCGGCCCCTAAGGTGGCTGATGCACATGCGTGGCGAAAATCCCAAATGCTGCGATGGTCCATCTCCCTCCAAGGCATGGATTTCACTGTGGAGCATCGCCCTGGCAGTGACCACGCCAACGCTGACGGCCTGTCCCGGTTTTTCCGCCTCGACGTAGAGAGCCCCCAGGAAGATTGGTGACTCCCCGCCTTCAGCTGGAGGGGACGTGTGTTGGACACGGCCTCGTGGCGTGGTCCGACCCCGTCGGCATGGAGGGCCCAGGACGACATCGGCCCTCCATTTACCTACTATCGACCCCCCTGACACGCACATTCACGAACCATCGGCGCCAGCAGCCTCCCCGGCCACCCTACAGCTCTCCCCCTCCCTGGTACCCCGGCGGAACCTGCTCGCCAACGCTGCCAGCCTGGCACCCTGACCAGGCCACCCTTTCCGGCCCGACTCCATCTTGGGACCCTCACGCCCCGAACACGTGGCCGCAGCCATCCCGGGCCCGGCCCCAGCGAAGCCCAGACATTGAGGCACCAGGATCCTCCTAGGTGGTAAAGTGGCCACTCGACCAGATCCCGGAGGAGGAGAGTCTCGATGGGCCTTCCACCGCCCCCGGACGCCTGGTATCGATCGCTCTCCAGGCTCCCTGGGCGCTGGCTCCGCCCCCCTGCTGGGTGTCTGGACACCTTCATCCTGGCCCCTCTGACCCCCAGGCACGAGGGTCCGGACATCAAAGCCCTCCAGTCCTATATCTGGGCCAGCCCCGGATCAAGACGGCAGTTGTATCTGGAGTCGAAGCCCTGCTGACCTCGTCGCGGCTGATCCTGATCCGAACTCTTGCACCTGGAACTATCTTCGAGGCCCTGCTGACGCTGTCGCGGCCTGACCAAGCTAAACCACCTTCGAGGCCCTGCTGACGCTGTCGCGGCCTGACCAAGCTGAACCACCTTCGAGGCCCTGCTGACGCTGTCGCGGCCTGACAAGCTAAACCACCTTCGAGGCCCTGCTGACGCTGTCGCGGCCTGTCCAAGCTGAACTATCTTCGAGGCCCTGCTGACGCTGTCGCGGCCTGACCAAGCTGAACTATCTTCGAGGCCCTGCTGACGCTGTCGCGGCCTGACCCAGCTGAACTATCTCCGAGGCCCTGCTGACGCTGTCGCGGCCTGAACCCTTGAACTATCCACGCACCAGTGGGTGCCAAGACTGTCCCGCTACCCCCTTTCCCCGAGACCACGACATTACGGATCCCTCGATCCTTGCCGCTACCCTGCCAAGAACTTGCTTTGATTACTTATATAAAGATTCTTGTGAATATCCTTCCTGTGTGGTGTCTATCTGTAAGTAGTGTGATTGCTCTGCTGTTACGATTGTAGGAGAGGAGCCTCGCCAAGGAGGCCTCCCTACGGCGCTCGGCCTATTCCACAGAGAGAGGTGGGACTCGGGGCGGACAGTCAGACACCTTCTGTCTCCCCTCGGGTCGCCTTTCCAACAACTCTGAAAATCGTCTCAAAGATGCTTAATAGCCCAGAACCTAGGGTCTTAAATAGGTGTACTATCCCCCTTGTATCCGACATGTTAAAGATGCAATGTACCATTTCCCCAAAATGAAGCGGGAAGTTAGTTCGGACGAGGGCCTGTATCTCAGCTGAAGACCTTGCAACCTGTAGATCAAATGTCTTGCGGGTCGAGGTTAAGGCCACCTTTTTTTTGTGAAATTTTGGATTTCAGTCTGCTCAGAGATTCAAATCGTATTAGGGAAACATTCACCGAAGGCCATAGCGGCTCCTCCCTGACTGTGTGGGTTGGTTGAAACAATATTTGCATACAAGTAACCCAGGAACTTACTGTGACCAGATATGTGATGCTTGGCAGCATTCCCCAACAACCTTGATCATTCAACATCAAATAACTCCCATTCAAGTGTAGATTGAACACCAGATGAATCACAGCAACTGAAGCTTTGCAAGCTCCGTGAAGCAGAATAGCCTGACAAATTAAAGATCCACTTAACAAATTCTCGCATTCTGAACCACTGAGAAAGACTTGAGTGTTGCTATTTCTGCATCTAAATCTGTACGGTAATTCCCAAGACTCATGGATGTATTCCTCATCCAACACTTCATACCAGCCTTCCTGGTGGTAGTGCAGACCATTCTGAAATTGAAATGTTGTTACTGGCAACGTGATATGGCCATGTATTAACCATTCCGTGGAAGGGCATTCAGCCACTGTAAAGGGTAATTGGTCTAATTTTTCAATGTGCAACATTGTATATTTTGCAAATCTTTGTGCCACTGTAGTCTGCCTTTTCGATAAAATATAAGCAGAACAGAGATGTACTGTTAATATCGCCCGCGCAATGAATCTAACGTCCAGCTTAGTAACAGAATTGATCGTAGCTGTGACTGCCCATGTTGCAGATTGGACAAATCTTGTTCCATAATATCTATAGCAGAAGACAAAATGTTAGCCTGTGAATAAATCCTTGATGTTAATGTGGTCATGCCATTGTCGACCACTGCCAAAGCCTTTTCAAGGTTAGCTCTATCAATTTTACACAATCTCTCCGCAACTTAATCTCGAGAGATCTTTCATACTTCATTGTAAATAATGTTTTTAAGAGGCGTTTTCAAAGTGGTTTGCGGGGACCTAACAAAAAAATCCCTGAAATCCAGGTCATCTGAAAGTAAGGAGAAGTGTTGTTTCACCTGGGACACTGTTGAGGTTTTTAGCCAATCTAGACATAACTTTCCAACACTGTAGGATGTCACCACCCCGGATGTTCTTGTTGTACGTAGTGTTGATCAGGCCTGTGAATACTGAACCCTTCGGTGGTACCCCTGGATCTTGACGGACACCTATTTGTGTCGTGAGGCCATACCCACCATCCCTTCTAATTAGGGTCTAATAAATTGTATAAACAATCATGTATGTTATCTAGCTTATCCTCCCTATGCTGTGTATAACATGTGTAAGTGAGGGAGTCCGAGGTGTGTTCAAGTCCTTGATCTTGGCTAGTCCAAGACAAGAGTTCTGTTGCATGGTATTGTTCAGGAAAATATTCTGTTGTGGTATGAGACATCCTCTAAACAAAGCTTCAGTTCCTTGAACTTGACTATTTTTAGTCCCCTAAACTGATTTAGTGTCTATGGTGTCCCTTCAAAAGGTCGAATCCTTGTAAAGACAGCTGGGAAATAAAAGAAGCAGAATATATCTATTTCGTGTTAGTCAGCATATTTTTCCGTGCAGCTGCAGGTGCACACTTGTAATAAAATTAGGTCGGGTCTGAAGTGTTAAACCCAGAAAAATTAACTTGTGTGCAAATGTTTTTGAACTACCTTTCGGTGGTGTCAGGCAGTGTTCCCCTTGATGGTAAGAAAACACATTACATGGGATACTGATTTTATGCAAAAATTGATGACCATAATATTGATAACAATACATGGTTTCAAAATCGGATGTATCTTCATACAATTCTTTTTGGGAAAAAAACAGCACTTTTTTCTAAATCAGATAGCATGCCATTCACAGTTTCAAAGCCAGAATCGTCAGAGTATGCACTGGGGACGATATCACATTTTAAATACATGCAGTATTTACTAAAGTTTAGTGGGACCAAATTCATCGTATGAAACCCTATTTCTTCCAGAATCGGAACTGCTGTAGTATTCACAAAGGACAGGTGTCTTTGTTCACGATTAGATGATGCATGTGGTTTCAGGACCATGTTCACTTGTGGTACCACAGAGCGTTCTGGGAGATGATATCCATTCAGATGCAAGAAAAAGACAGTCACTAATACTATCCAGAGGACTCGGAACAGTAGACCAGTTGCAATCCAGAACTGTAGTCGGGGAGACACAAAGTAAGTCTTTTTCAGCCTAAGGTAGATATTATAACCAATGTCTTTGCAGGAAACGAGAGCTGGTGGCAACTCAGGGTGACTGATATAGTGAGAAGGTATCAAAATCGATGAAGTAGCCAGTTGCTGTTCGATCTATCTTTAGTAGTGCAGCAGGTTTAATTGAACTGGCAGTTGATTCATTTTGAGGCATATTCACATAGATATCGGTATTATGCCGAATTGAGATCAGTGTTTCATTTGAATTTTGTTGTTAAATTTCAATAGGCATGAGTTCCATTCCATTGTTGGCAACTCTGTTACTTCGTAGAGTAGAATCTTCGAATGTTATTAGACTTTCTATCTCCAATTCCTGTACGGTAGCGAGAGGAGATCGGCGGCTACCCACAAACCTTATGCGGCCTGCTATTCAGTATCGGCCACATAGTGTGGTTTGATCAGATCAATGAAAACTAATCTCTTTTCTTTGAGATGAGTTGTTTTGTATTTCTTCTGCACAATGTTATTCATTAATGCAGCATTATGTGCATTTTGTACTGCAAATGTCCTTGTGCATGTGTTCAAATGCCTGTAGTCTAAAACTAGATTATCTGAATGATCAGGTTTCATTACGGGAAATCAAGGATTATTCATGGAAGAGGTGCAATTATTAGTATTTAAGTTGATCTAAGATCTCCCTGACTTGTTTTTTCATGTAATGTTTTATTGGGTACTGTCTCTATGGAGTTGGAGTAATTTTTACTGGGACATGGGGAGGTGACTCCGCATCCCAGCCTACATGATTGATTGCAGTATTATGCAGGAGCTAATGCAACCGCCTACACCTGCACGGATGAATGTTTCAGTGATTGTGGAACAAGGTCCGAGAAGGCTGGTAAAATTACTGTTTCTCCTTTTGGGCAATCCATAACCAACTAAGGCGGCCAATCTTTTTCTGCTAAAAGAATGTCTTATCCAAAGGACAGGTTCTACCAAAAAAGACCATTAACCTTTCTGGGTATGTTTCCCTCCATATGGAGTGTTATTTCATATAACTGATGTGGGGCACTTACCCTAATATCAGGTGTTTCCACGGTGATGTGTTCATTCAACACCACTCTCACCAGATATTCCATCAGGTTCTGGCGAGCTATTGTTCTTCTGCTGCGCTGTTTAGCATCTTCAGAGCCCAGTCCCCATTCAGAAGCTGAGTCCTCGGTACCCTGGGCATTTCTTATCTTAAGGCCTGCTACTTTCTTAAAATATATATTAAAGTCTGAAGTGCGATGTGTGTCTCTTGACTTGGGTCGCTCTTCCGATCTGTGTTCTGACCGTCCTTCCTTCTCGGAGATACTTGGTAAACCCTGAAAGGAACAAAAGAGACGTCGATCCGTATCCAGATACCTGTAAGGTTTCTTTATGTTGTCACAGTTTCTAAGGTTATAGCTCCTATCAGACAGCTCCCATTGAGGAGACCTACCCCGTGATTGTGATGCGTCCTACTTATTTTTCTGTTTATTTTCCGATTTCTGCTTGGAAGGATCTGGTGTGTGCTTTGTGTTATCCTTTTCACGATTTCCCACTACTTGTGGTTTCATAGGCCTAGCTTCCAAATTATCTCTCCTTATTCGGCGGATGTATCTTAGATAATATTTGGTAATTCTTGCTCCTGTTGGGCAGGAGTACATTCCCTAAGGCGTTGGCGTATGGCTACCGCTGCTGCCTCCCCTTCAATGTTTTGTAACCTATATGTAGATATCTGGGCAAAATTGCCTAACAATTTCATCCCTAACTTCAGAGCAGGTTCTGCTCCATACTTAGTCTGTATTTGTCTTAATAACTCTAGTATCACTGCTATTGAAAGAATACCATGGGTTCTGGTACAGATGGCAGCAAAAACTGTACCCCAGGTGGTACAATCCTCTATTGGGGAGCTATCCCCATTGGCAAGCAAATTATCTGTATTCTGTGTTTTTTTCCTGTGGACCTGTTTGTGGAAACACTGCCCTAATTGTGCTATTTTCTGTGCTTTCCAGAATGGCATTTGCTCACGTTTACTGGGCGTTCTTCCCATTCCTGAGTAAGTGTTTGTGGGGTCATTCTAGTATCTGCTCCTTGAAGTTGACCTGCTGGGGCAATTTTGGTTGGTTGAAGAATGAGTGTTCTCATAACGAACTGTCAGATTTCTATAAAGTATATAAATTCTTTGTGAAGTGGATGTAAGTGCCATACTATCAATGTGTCAACTTATGGATGCGGTGTATAAGCCGCTAGGACCGGCCAAGTCGCTCCGTCTCTGCTGAGTGGACCAAGTCTCACCTTTTTCTGTGGTGTGTGGGAGGGCGCCTTTAAACCAGTTTTTATGCTCCTGGTATCTGAGCTGAACTTCAGTGTCCTCATTCGGACAACATTATTCCGGTATTTCATGCGGAGTGTAAGAATCAAATGTATTTGTGCGTACATCTGCTGGTGGAAATTTAACCCATGAATTGAATACCTCCGTCCTGAATGACTTGTGTGCCTCAATCACGAACGTTACAGTCCTACCTAATGCTGAGACTCCAAACTCTGCTAGTTTTAAAGCAAGTGCATTCCTGACATTTTCTGAAATGTTTAAAGCACCTTCCTGCTCTCCTTCCCCTGCTGCATTCACATGCAATGCTGCTGCTGCGTTTTATTCAACAAATTGTTGGAAAAAATGTCAAGAAAATTTGAGAAGTTTTTATGCACAATGTAGGGAGCTATAACCCTTCAAGCTTGAATAACCCTACAGCCAATACAATAGGGTATACCTACTCAGCTGTGGCAGATTTTTCCCTTCCCACACCCAACTTCTCTGGGTAAATGTGAGTGGGGATCTCTGAGAAAGCACGACTGTAGGAAAGTAGGATCTGCTTCTTATGGTTACTCCTATTTTTGCTGGATGTAATGTTATTTTTGACTAGTCTGATTGGGACCCTGCTGATCAGGACCCCAGTCTATCTGCTTTCTCTCTAAATTGTTATGCTATGTACTTAGGTACACCCCAGATTGGATACTGGGGTACCCTTCTCAGTCTCTAATATATTGTGCACATGTACCCAGGGCATAGATACCCCAGAGGTCTCCCATGGGCTGCAGCAGGTATTATGCCACCCATGAGTGACTATTCAAAATGGAACTACAGGCCTGCCCTTGCAGCCTGAGTAAGGCGGTGCATGCACCACTTACTTAGGATACAGGTTTACCATATCGAAGGGTCACTGCACTCAAAACCTATAAGTCACCCCTATAGCAGGCCTTTACAATCCTTAGTGTAGGGAGCTTGGTTCTAAGTGAGAGGGTGCCACTGCATGAGCTGGACACCCCTGCAGCCTGCGGAGTCCATTCTCCCGGGCTGTCAGAGAAGCTGCTATATACTATATATATAGAGGAGCATTACGCGACCGCGTGATGACCATCTCGAAAGTGGCTGCAACCAACCCTATCGTGTTTGGTGTCAAACGTGTTGGAATCATACCTCCACACTAATGGTGTGGAGGTATGATTCCAACCACCTGGAAGGCCCTTCATGTGGCCCTCTGTGTACTTGGTACCAGCCTACTAGCTCCTGTCAGCACAAATGGTTGATGCTGGCCAGAGACCCATTTCTGCCCTCCTGCTGCTGAGGCAAGCTCGAGCAGGGGAAGGTAGAACAATGGGCATCCTGTCACAGGTAGGTGTGACTACCTCCCAGACAGGAACCAGTGTATTAGGGCTGCATGGGTGTGCTTGCCAGCGCCTGAAAACCTACAGGAGGGGCACATTTAGTACCCATGTGCATAGATCCAGTCCTGGGAGCCGTTGGCTCCTGCTCTGGCGCAAAACACGACAAAGGACATGGGAGTAACCTCCTCCCTGTCCAGACCCTCCCCTGGGATGGTACCCTGAATCTTTCCAACCCTCTCCCGTGGGTAAGTAAGGGCTTACCTGGCTGTAGGACCTTAGATTCGTCGTGGACAAGATTCAGTACTCCGAAACCACTGCACTTCGATCGTCTGGGCACTCTGGACTTCCCTGGACTTTGTTTGGGCCTGACTTAGTGTACCTCTGTCTGCTGCATCCCTAGTGCCTGTCCACTGTACAGGATCTGTGCACGACCTTTTGAGTATCCAAGACACCTGAAGATTATCTCCCTTGGAGTGAAGGAGTCACTCTCCTGCATTCGCAGGCACCGCAACACTGCTGACCATCCGGCTTATCCCGACCTCCTACGGACTCCGAAAGGCTCAGCAACATAGGAGGTGGGTTTCTACAGCCCTCGAGGTCCGAGCTGCCCTCTCACTGAGTTTGAGGTCAGAATCCTTCATGGGGGCTTCTTTCCTGAACGCCAGTGCACTGCGTACGTTTGCAAGTGCATGTGCTTGTGGGCAATCCTGTGACCAGTGCATTGGGCTCAAAGTAGCCCCAACCTCTGGCAACTTTTCCTACAAAGATCTTCAACCACCTCGCACCATGTGCCCCGTGGCCTGTTTTGTGAAGCTGTCCGAGGTCCTCTTGCGACTCTTGTGCCTCCGGCCTGGTGTTCCAATTGAGGGTCATCTTTAATTTCCTTGGGCTCCCCTGATTGCTCGGGGCCTGCCCGGACTCCCCTGCTTATGGTGAGTCTCCTGGACATTGCTGGTCCAAACCGTACACTTCCTTGACTTACTGTGTGGGTTGCTTTTGCCAAGGCCTGTTAGTGCTCCCGCCAGACACTGACCCCACCTCCGCACTCTACATTCCCCTTGGGACAGCTCTCATCCAGCTCCTGGTCGTCCTCAACGTCGCCTGGTCCCCGCAGCTGCTGAGTCAAGGTTTCCTTCCTCTATCCTGAAGCACCCAACATTGGTGGACTTTTGTCTGCCGAGCCCCTGGTCACTCAAGTGACCCAGACTCTGTCTCTCTGCTTTCAGGTGCTCTTCGACAAGAATCCACATTTGGATTCCAACAGACACTTTCTCTCCTTCCAGCAGCAACACTTCTTTAGAGTCCTCCATTATATTTGACGGCGGTTTCCAATGTCACTTCACACCTATGCACCCTGCTCCCCTGGGTTAGGTAACTTGGTACTTCAGTATCCACGGGTGGGGTGGCTCTCCAACCTTCTGTCTTCCACTGGGTTTCTTCGAAGTCCACCGGGAAGGGTCCTTAATCTTTCAAATTCCAACTGCAACTTGCATATAGATTTGTATGGAGCACGCAGTTGTGTTCCCACACTGCACACACTCTCAGTGAGGTCCCTATCTACTCACCTTGGGTGGTTCCTTGGGGTCGCAGTAATTCTCTGTTCGCTCGACATTGTCCTGGCTCGTGTTGTGGTTCTTATACCACTTTTTTATTATATGGTTTGGTTCCACCCCACCCCCCCACCCCCCCCCCCCCGCCCCCCCTTGGGCCCACTGTGTATTAGTGCTATTTACTGTCATCTCTATGCTTCAGTATTGCATGCTTTGTGTTTATCTCCGTGTAGGAGATACTGTAACGTACTAGATAGTGTTATATAATACATATTTTATAGCTACTTCGTGGTTCTCTTTATTTAATCTATACTATAAGATTGCATTCTGGTAAAACAAGCTGCTTCACACTCCTTGAATACTTTAAGCCTGAAGGCTGATCTCCACTGCTACCACTTGGATAACTTTCTAAGGTTGTCTGAGACCTCTTAAATCTGTCGATTGTCTGGATTGGTGCAAGGTGCCCACTTTAATTAGTGGACATCCTATACCAGGCCTGCCTCTCACAAAGACTTAACTACTCCGATTTCACCGTTAGATAAGAACCAAATCAATGTTGGCGGCGCCATGTTGTGTAGTGCCTACAAATCTATATAGAATCTGTGCGTTTAGACAACATAAACTAAGGAATTGCTGTCCAGACTGATTTTAGGCACCCCCAAAGGATATGTTCGTCTGGAGACCAACTACCTCACAGTGCCACTATGAGCCCCTCTTACCAGGGCACACATAGTTTCTTGCATCTATCGAACTTGACAACCCTAAACTCCTCAGGGATCATGGAAACGGTAGAGTACTTTTTGCTCAGTCACTCGTGCTCACTATGTCCCAGAGAGATGTACAGAATGAACAGTGGGGACGTTTTCAATAAGTATTTATTGAACCAGCGTCATTCTAGTTTAAAATATGTGAGCTGCAATAACCATTAGACACATACAGATATATATAGTTATGAGCACCTATTGAGTATAGGAAAGGTAGAATTCTACCGTAGTGCTAAAACAATTAATATATTCATATATATACAAAATATTAATAATGCATACTCCTACAATGCAAACCCTAACTAGATGTACCTAGCATGTATTTAGATGTTTACCAAGAATCCCCATAAAATAGAGCAATCCCCATTACCTGATGTGGCAGAATGAAGGACCCCGTCTAAGTCTCGAGATGGACACACCCGAGGGATGTCTGACAACTGTGTACTGGAGTGTCTATCGTGAAGGGACTTTAGCGCCTCGTGTTAGCATAGAAGTCTTTCTCCTCTGGTTTGCCCAGCGAAGATGTAGTGTTTATATACTCGAAAAGTACCCTCAAGGGTTCTACCTAGAAGTGTACTATGGACCTGTTGGGCAAGGATGACAATAGAGGTGACCCTTATACAGAGTAATTATGCAGAAGATAGTAATCCTGCTGTGGTACTGAGAATCCTCATGCATAACACATGAGGCCATTTATCGGAGAAAACCACACAACAGTCATGTAGCACCGAACTAGGTTAAAGGTCAGCGTCCGGCCCGTTATGTAGAACAATGTTAGGGCAGATGTAGGTAAAAGGTTGGGTAACTACCTAGGCCTATATTGGGGTACATTGGGGTTCTTAAGGTACAATGTTAGGCTCTGTTTTCCGAGGGAGCTTGGTGTTTACTTTTCTGTCTCGGACTTCAAAGTGAGAGGATTTATTTGACAATTTTGCTGGATAGTGGTGGTAGGAAAGGGCTTTTTATGTAGCAAACAACATTTACATGAACTGTGCAAGTATTTCAAAATGTATCCGAATTTGAAAAGAACAAATGAAGCACGTTTTCTGATTCTGAAGTGTGTTGGAAGCAAATACTTTAATAAGTACACTAGGTAATGCCATTTCCACACGTTTGTGTTCTATGTAGTTTTATTAGTAAAACTATGTGCACATGTAATGGTCATTTCAATTGAAAATGTGTTGTCTGTAATGACAGTGTGCTACCACATCATGCATAATCCACCATACGCCACTCTGCACCGTTCCACTCCGCACCATTCCACTCCACCCTCCACCACTCTGCCACCTGACTCTAGTCTGAAATAGTCTACTCTGCACCTCTGCTCTCCACTCTGGATCACTGCTTTGAACGTCCCTCTACTCTTTGAAACTCAATTCTACGCCAATGCGCTCTACAACACTCTACTCTGCAATACTGGGCCCTCCGCCACTGACATCTACGGCACTCTACTCCCCGGCACTACTGTACTCTGCACTACTGTACTCTGTGCCAATGCACTCTCCGATACTCTACTATGCAAAACTGAGCCATCCGCCACTGAGCTCTACGCCACTCAGCTCTGCACTACTGTACTCTATGCCAGGGCACTCTACGCCACTCTACTGTGCACCACTGCACTCTATGCCAAAAGGCTCTACACCACTGCCCTCTAAGACATTGCATTCTACTAAACTGCATTGTATGCTGGTAAATTCTTTGCCGCTGCACTATACTCTGCAACACTCAACTCAATGCACTCTACACCAGCCCACTCTAAGCCACTGCACTCTACTCTGCAGCCTCTACTCTGTGCCATTGCATTCTATGCTGATGCACTCTACACCACTCTACTCTGTGCCACTGCATTCTATGCTAGTGCACTCTACACCACTCTACTCTGTGCCACTTCATTCTACACCACTCTACTCTGTACCACTTCATTCTATGCCAGTGCACTCTACTCCGCGTCACTGCATTGTATGTCAATGCACTCTATTCTGCGTCACTGCATTCTATGCCAATGCACTTTATGGCACTATAATCTACTCCGCACAACACCTACTGCACTCTGTGATGCAACACTTTAACCGCATGCGTGCTGCAGTCATTTTTGCGCTGTGCGGCTTTTTTCGATTTACCGTGTTACATGACGAGCTGAGCTCGTCATGAGCATGCGGGCGGCGCAACTCATGACGAGCTCAGCTTGTCATGAGCATGGAAGGGGTTAATCTAAGTCTCTGCACTCTACAGCACCCTATACCAGTGCACTCTACATCAGTCCACTGTACTCCACTTGTTGCCATTCCTCTCTGTCAATCCACACCACTATAATCTATGCTAGTTTTAGCAATGCTGAACAGCAGTGATGCTGGTGCATGGCTAAAACGCATTGCCAAAGTCAATAGCTCTGGCATAGGTAAGACCTATTGGTTTTGCCAATGCTTTATTTGATCTTTTTGCAGTAGGAGCTACTTGAGTTCACAGAAAATCTTCCCCAGTCATTAATATTGCACGTGTTCTAAAAGTGACAACACCGACAATTAAATTATTAACCACAATATGCAAGACTACCAGTACTGGTCACCTCAGTTCATCAGGCCAGTTTACCAGTTTTTATTGTCAAAGTATGTTTATTGAGTTTTAAAACAGAAAAAGAAAAAGGCATGGCATAGCAATGGACAATCAACAGGCAAGTTAGGCAAGCGAGACAGACAGACACGTCTTCTCTAATGAGCGTTAGGTGAGCAGGATAAGCATGCCCAAATGGAAAAGTGGTGCCCGGAAGTCTAAAGAATCCCCTAATCGGGGTGACCAGGAAACAAGCCAGCCTTAAGAACCCGCCTCCCCCCCCAAACACCCAACCCCAACGCCCCCCCCCACCCCACCAGTACGCCAGTCGTCTATAGTAATCGTGTGAGATGTAGCTAATCAGAATGTATCAGGGTGCCTCTGGCTACGTTCGGTCCACAATGCAGTCTGTGAGTCTTAGAATACGAAGATATTTCGGGCAGGTGATTTCGTGGAATTCCCTGGGGAGCAACGCCAGGAGCGGTTGCCAAGTGGTGCGGAATGCGTCAGTGGTATGCGTGAGGGTGGCCTGGATCCGTTCCATGCCCAACGTGAACCACAGCTTGTGCAGCCAGCCAGTGTGGGTGGGTGGGTTAGTGGAGCCCCAGAGCGACAGGACGTGTTGCGAAGCTGCCTGCATTGCAATGCCCATCTGTTTGCCGCGAGTTGATCTCAAGGGGAATGTAAGTGCATTAGGAAGCCCTAAGAGTGTGTATGCTGGGAAGCGTGGGATCTCGGTGTCGAACGTGGAGTCAATGTCATCCAGGACGACCCTCCAGTATTCCTGCAAGGCGGGACATTCCCACAGGAGGTGAGTCAGTGTACCTCGGCTGCCACATCCTCTCCAACACAGCGCGCTACGGGTCGGGTTGCCTTGATTGAGTCTCGCCGGGGTAAGATGCCAGTAGATAGCCAGTTTGATTGCCGATTCCCTGGCTTTGGTATTTCGGGTAGTGTGGGCGGCCCTGTAGTATATGTGGTTCCATTCCACTGAGGAAAGAGATCGGCCAAGTTCTGTTTCCCAACGCCGCTGTCCAGCGGTCTTATCAGGATCTGCAGCAGGGGAGAGCATCCGATAGAGGTCTGAGATGAGATGTTTATCTGAGTCCTTGGATACGAGCCAACGTTCGAACGGTGTCATTTGTCGGCCCACCAGAGGGGCAACATCCGGACTCAAGAGCCAATGGCGGATTTGGAAATATTGAAACATGTGAGGGCCATCCACTCCATAGTCTCGCGAGATGTCGGCCAGAGAGAGGAACCCCTCCATATCAAAGAGGTGCCCGGCTGATCGGCAAGGCGTGTCACGCCATTGCTGGAAAGCTCGGGCGTCTGTGCCGGGTGGGAATGCGGGGTTGTCAAAGAGCGGGGTAAGTGGGGACGGGAAGGTCGTAAGGCCCCGTTTGACCGCAACCATGTCCCAGGCCGCCATAGTGGTCCGAGTGATAGGGGAGCGGAGGAGATAACGGGGTCTGTGCTGGCGAGCAAGAAACGGTATCTTCCACAGGGAGGTCTGCGCCATGGCCCTGTCCTGAAAGAGCCATCTCTTCTCTGATTCGGGCCGGTACCACTCCACCAGATATCGAATTTGCGAGGTCTGAAAGTATTGCAGCAGGTTAGGAATCCCGAGGCCGCCCTCGTCTACAGTCCTGTGTGCTATTCGCCGATGAAGTCTGGCGCGCTTCCTCTCCCACACAAATTGGTGAAGATCATGTTGGAGGTCAGCTAGCACTCCCACCGGCGGCGACACTGGGAGAGTCTGAAAGACGTATAATATTTTGGGTAGGACCGACATCTTTATCGCTGCGATCCTCCCGAGTAAGGAGAGAGGCTGCTTTGACCAACGCGCGAGATCAGCCCGGATCTGGGATGATAGGGTAGAGTAGTTGTGAGTAATTGTCGAGGTCGTGGAGGAGGTCAGGGTGATCCCCAGGTAAGGCAGTCGAGTGGTGGACCGCAGTCGACACCCGAAGTTAGGCGGTGGGATGTTGGGAAGAGCATGGCTGCCAAGGGGCAGTATCAGGGATTTCCCTTGGTTGACCTTGAAACCGGACACCTCGCCGAATCGCTCCAGCTCCGCCAAAAGCGCCGGTACGGAGCTAGATGGGCGGTCTAAAGCGGCGATTTATGTCGTCTGCGTACAGTCCCACCACGTGGGGCTCGTTGCCGAAAGACATTCCTGTAATGCGGGGGTTGTCGCGAATTTTCTGCGCTAAGGGCTCCACGTATAGAGCAAATAGGAGGGGTGAGAGGGGACATCCCTGGCGGGTACCTCTCTGTATCTCGAAGGGGTCGGACTTGAGGCCACCCAGCCGGACACGTGCCAAGGGACGGTGGTAGCAGCTCGCGATCCAGGCTTGAAATCGGTCGCCAAGGTGGTATCGCCGCAGCACAGCTTGCAGGTAGGTCCAGTCGACACGGTCGAAAGCCTTCTCTGCATCGATGGCTAATAGGGCAGAGTCGGAGACCTGGAAATGAGCTTTGTCCACGAGGTGCAGGAGTCTTTTGGTATTGTCACTGCACTGGCGGTTCGGGACAAAGCCCGATTGGTCCGGTTCGAGGATGCCCGGGAGGCAGGGGCCCAGGCGAGCCGCCAGTACTCCCGTAAATAGCTTCAGATCTAGATTGAGTAAGGAGATGGGGCGGAACGCAGAGCAGTGTGTTGGGGGTTTGCCCGGCTTAGGCAGGACCACAATGTCGGCCGCAAGCATATCGGGCGGGATGGAGCTCGGCCCTTCAAAGGAATTAAATAGCCTGGCGAGGACAGGCGCTAAGACATGGCCGAAGGATTTATAAAAGCCCGATGAGAAGCCGTCAGGACCCGGGGATTTAAGCGGACGAAGGCGTGCAATGGCAGCGAGGATCTCGTCGGGGCGAATGGGGGCGTCAAGAGTTTCCACGCTCGCCGGGCACAACGGCGTAATATCGGCCGATTGCAGGTAGTCGTCAATGGCTGCCGGTGACGTGTCATCCGCGCTATATAGAGAGGCATAGTAGGAGCGAAAGGCCGAGGCGATCTGTGCATCTGCGGTAACTGCATCGCCGGCATCGTCTAGCAGCGACGTGATTTTGGAGCGTTGGAGTTTGGCTTTCAAGGCGCTGGCTAGGAGCCGGCCGGTGCGATTGCCCCCCACGTAGTACGTGTGGCGGAGGCGAAGAGCGGCAAATTCTGCCCTATCGGTGTCGAGGCTAGCCAGCTGAGCCCGAGCGGCTTTAAGTTGGCGCCAGATTCTTGGGGCGCCAGTGCGGCTGTGAACTCTCTCCAGTTCCGCGACTTTGTCCGAGAGGTCACTCCTTTTTTCTTTGCGAAGTTTGGCGTCTGCAGCTGATATCGCTATCAGCTCTCCCCTAACAACAGCTTTCAAAGCTCCCCACAAGGACGACATCGACACATCAGGGGTGTCGTTGGTGGCTAAATAGTCTGAGATGCTTTTATGAAGTTGGCGGGTTACCGCCGGTTTCTGTAAGAGGGTTTCGTTAAGCCTCCACGACCCCGGAGCGCGCGGCGAACTGGGTACGTTAAGCGTCAGTTCCACTGCTTGATGGTCGGAGAGGGCAGCCGGGACAATTGACACTGCGGTGACGTGGGGAATGAGGGACGATGAGCCCATGAAGTGGTCTATGCGTGCGTAAGTGTGGTGTACGTGGGAGTAGAATGTGTATTGCGTGGTAAGTGGGTGTGCGTGTCTCCAAAGGTCCGAAATGTCCCTATCATGCAACCAAGCAATGCCCTTCTGTGAAATCGCCCCGGTATCACCATAACGGTGCCCCGATCTATCCTTGACTGTGTCCATGACGAGGTTAAGGTCCCCCCCTAGGAGCATATATGTGTGGGGTGCTTGGATTGTTTCTGAGATTGCGGATATCAAGAAGGGTTCCTGACCTGTATTGGGGGAGTAGACGGATCCAATCGCGTAGGTGGTGTTGCCTATCAGGAAAGCGTGGGCCAGAAGGCGTCCCTTGATTTCCCCTATTTTGGCCCCTACCTTGCCTTTGAAGCGCCGCGATATGAGTATAGCCACCCCAGCCTTCTTTGATGGGAGAGAGGAGAAAAGTTGCTGTGGGAAAGCGCGGGAACACAGCCTGTGCCAGTCCTTGGCCAAGAGGTGGGTTTCTTGCAGCAGGCAGATGTCGGCTTCAGAATTCTCCAGATAGGAGATGATAGCCCTGCGCTTAATCGGGTTATTGAGCCCCTTAACGTTAAGAGACAAGATTTTGAGCGTGTCAGCCATCGCCGGGGCACACAGGGGCGAATGGGCTTAGTGGTGCAGGGCGCTGCGTAGTGGTGGAAAACATGGGCAAACTCTGGTATGTGCAAAGAACCCTTGGCGTACTGGTCCCCCCCAACAATTCCCTCTCTTCCGTGGCCACCCTAACCCCAACAGAGTGGACCAACCCAACCCCCCTCCAATATTGAACCCCCAGTCCCCAACTTCCCCACCCCCTCCCAGAACAACCCCCCCAACAGAAACCGGTGAAAGTCTCGGGCCTAGTCGTGCAGGGCACAGGTCCGTAGAAAGTCAAAGAAAGGGGTACCATGGTCGCAGTCCAGTTGGCGGCTCCCCGGCCCTGACCCCAGTTAAGTCATGCATGGGTGGGAGAGCACCCCCGGAGTGCTCAA
Organism: Lissotriton helveticus; assembly: GCF_964261635.1. NCBI lineage: Eukaryota > Metazoa > Chordata > Amphibia > Caudata > Salamandridae > Lissotriton > Lissotriton helveticus. The sequence goes on from NC_136068.1 coordinate 438,643,569, forward strand.
AGGTCAAAAGGTCAATGCTCTACAGGTCAGGTGCTGTGTTATCTGCCACTTCCTGTACCGCCGCTTCCCGTTCCTGGGCGACCGTGATCAGGTCAGGTTTCGAGATGTTCCTCGGTGTTCTCCTCCTGCGGACCGTCTGCCAGCCGTCTCCTGTAGGGCGAGGTGGGGCCTCTTGCGACCGGGATGGAGAGGCATCTCTGGAGGCTGAGCCCTCCGGCACATCGATCCCAAGCAGGGTGCAAGTGTCGCAGAGTGATCTAAGCTGGTGGAGGGAGCCGTTCCACCTAAAGATCAGACGGAACGGGTGGCCCCAGGAGTAGGGCACCCCGGCGTCCCGCAAGAAGTTCGTCGCAGGTCTGAAGGACTTACGTTTTTGTAGGGTGATATTAGAGAGATCTTGAAAGAGGGCCACAGGGTCATCGCGAAATCTGATGGGCTGTGCTTTCCTGGCCTCTCTAAGGATGCGTTCCTTCAGGGGAAAGTCCGGGAGGAACGCTAGAATGTCCGGAGGTGGCGCAGGTGCTCTGCGCGCCATGCCTACCCTGTGCGCCCTGTCGATTCGGATCTCAAAGTCGCTTGGCTCACCCAGGATGTCTCTGAATAGGTCTTGAAGGTAACCGGTCATGTTGTCCTTTTCAGCCTTCAACGGGACACCCCTGACCCGTATGTTATTCCGCCTGGAGCGGTTCTCTAAGTCCTCAGAGTGCGACTGTAAGTCCACCTGTTGATCCTGAAGTCGCACGATTTCCTGTTGGAGCCTCTCCACTTCCTCACTGCGGGATCGGTCAGCGTCCTCCAGAGAGGCAACTCGCTCACCCAGGTCATCAATGTCACGCCGGAGTTCGCGGTGTTCCCCAGCCATGTCCTGTTTCAGAGTCTGGAAGTCCTCTCGCAGTGTGTTGAAGAGGGAAGCTAGAAAGGCTTTTGTGATTGGAGCGGAATCTTCGTCCTGAGGCTGAGGGCTCGCGGGTGGCTTCGGGGATGCATGTGGCTGGTTTTTGTCTCCCTTCGACGCCGCTTTTTGCATGAGCTCCACAACGTTCCGGGTCCCTTTGCGACTAGAATGCGTCATGATGGCCGGAATGGGGCGGCGGGCCGGCCGATGGTTGTCGTCGGAAGCTGTCGGGCGCAGGAGAGCCTGTCGTGGGGCGCTGCAAGGGCAGCACTCAGAGTGTGTAGCGGCTGGGGGGGTATCGGGGGCAGAGACGACCAGAGTGTTGCGCCGAGCAGGATCGAGCCTATTAGAGGAAGAGTAACGGAGGCCCAAGCGGGGTGTTTAGGCTCCAGGCAGGAGAGCAGTGCCCCGGGAGCAGCCGGAGGAAAATCGCTTGGAATGGATGCTGCGGAGAAATCCACTGGCAGCCCCAGAGTCTAGGTGGGGGGCTCGGTGGACGGCGGGCAGCCGGCAGCAGGGGCCGACGGCCCTGGCAAGCGGGGGCACCGGATAGCGTCCAGCAAGGCTGCGCCTCTGACCCCAGCAGCCGAGGGTCACCCAGCAGAGAGTACAGGGGCCCCTGGGGGGGGAGAGTAGTCGGTAGTCCAGGTCGCTGGGTGCCACTCACCTTATGCCCCTCGTCCAGGGGTTGATATCAAAGCGAGGATGCGTTGTTGGGCAGCTTCCCTCACCGCTGGTGTGTCTCCCCGCCTGCAGGCCAGGGGGTGAGGTTCTGGGACGTCCCCAGTGGTGGGCGGAGGACTCCGGTGTGATCTGCAGCGTCCCGGAGGGGCCGGGGGAGTAGGCTTCAGTGCAGGCACTGTCCCCCCGATGGAGAATGGAGGCGCTAGGGGGGTGTCGGTGAGTTGAGGGGGGCGGGCGAGCGACGCCCCGCCCGTTATATGGCCCTGTGGGGGCGGCGGAGTTGGGGCTGTGCCGCCACCCGTAGGCCCGCACCGGGATCTGGATTAGCCAAGGGAGCCCCCGCCGGGGTGTGTGAGGCTTCGATGGAGCGGAGCCGCCGGCCCCAGCATGCCCCCTCCGGAGGCCGCAGATGTGGTAGGGGAGGATCAGCGGGAGCACGCAAGACTGGGGGCTGGTGCTCTGTGCAGCTCAGGGTCCAGTAGGACTGCCAGCAGATGGCGCGGTCGCGTACCTGGAGGCCCGCGCCGGGGCCTTGAGTTGTTGGAGGGCCGCAGATGGGGCACGGCTGAGGCGTAGGCGCGCGGCGGAAGGGCTCTAACCTTCTTCGCCGGTGGCGGGAACAGCGGGGGCCGTGAGCCGTTAGTGTCCGGTGATCCCTCAGTGGAGCAGGCTGTTATGGGGAGCGTGGGCGCTGTGGGTTCGTCGGGTCCGGTAGACCCACGCCGGGGCCTGGATTCGCCGGGGGCCCCCGGGCGGGACACACTGCGTCGGGGGGGGTCGGAGCGCACCGCCTCTCCCCGCCACCGCACGCAGCCGCTTCTCCGCGGTTCGGTGCGTGCTTCCACGGCGCTCCGGCCCGTCGGTCTGTTGCGTGCAGGCACTGCAGTGCGGCCGCGCGGCGGAAGGGCTCAAACCTTCGTCGCCACCACGCCGTCCTCTCCGGCGGCTGGAAATGCGGGTCAGCAGGCGATCGATGGCCCAGGAAGGTCCGACCGGCAGCACGCCAAGGTAGCAGAAGAATTCGAGCTTGGTTCGGGCAGATTCACCGGGGGTGGCAGCTAGAGACAGTGTGATATTGGGGCTTTGGGCCGGGGAGCCTCTCTATTCACGTCCACTCAAGCCGCCATCTTGGCCACGCCCCCCAGTTTACCAGTTTTAATGCAAAAAAGGCTTTGTCAATGTGCAATACCTCTACATGTGTAATACTTAAAAGCCATAACTGTAATGCCACTTGCATCAAGGTAATTATATTAGTAGTAAGTCTCCCCGACGCCTCATGGTTTTCTCACTGCAATATCCGCTTTAAATTTAGCAAATTCAACTATTGTGCTCTAACCATCACTTTGAGTTCTTAAAATATACATATTTTTGTCTTGAATACATGCTTTTCAGTTTTAGTGTACATCTATTAATTCAACTTCGCAAACTCTTATAATTTAGTAGGCTGGCGTGCACACGGAAGAGCTACTTCTAGGTAGGTGGAGAGCTACCAGTAGCTCACGAGCTACTCGCCGGAGAAGCCCGGTGTTAGGTGTCTGTTGGCGAAAAGACCATTGACTGCATACCTTGAGCTCCTGGCATGCCCATCATTTGATTTTACTTTAATATCACCCATTTGCTTGTTTTAGGTCCAGTCTTTTACATTGTATGGTTGCAAAAGACATGTTTTAGGCTACCAAAAACATACAGCAGATTGCAGCCCAGCCATAGCTCACCATTGATTGCCTTGGCTATCACTTTTATTTGCTTGCTTTCTATTGGATAGCTTTCCTTGTTTCAGCCTGTCCATCATATGTATGATGTATGTCCCTCCTTGCCTGGCTGGCTTCTGTTTCCTCTGTTTTCTTTTAGGCAGCTACATGTTTCTTTTCTGTTTCTGCACTCTGAGATTGCATGTTTGTTTTTTTTTTATTTATTTTTTTTAGTAATTTTAGTTTCTTTTTTTTTTTTTTACAATGGTCTTGTGTGCTTTTCACCCTACCCCGACCTTCCCTGATCTAATCTCCATGGACTTCTCTCTCACCCCACCCACAGTAGTGTTGCACTCTCCGTGTGGTTCGACCCACCTCTAGTGCTCCATGGTGCTCTCTTTCGCCCATGTTCTCTCCCATCAGGTTGTTTCTTTCCCCTGAATGCTGGGTTGCTGCACACCCCCACCCCAAACCCTCACCGCTCATGCTCACTCAAAAATTCGAACAAAAAATGATTTTGCACTACATTTTAAAACGTAATTTTCATGCTACTTTTCTAGTTTTCAGATTCATATCTGTAAATAAAAAACACCATGCAGAACGCATGCACATACTTACAAAATGATACAGCAACTCTTTTTAGGTCTCGCCTATTATATTCCGCTGGGATAAATAGGCGAGATTATAGTAAGCGGAAAATAAGTCTACCTATGCGCCTGCACAGAGCCAGCCACTTCACACACCACCATCTGTCTGTGCCTCGGCATCAGACTTCAAAGGCTGCCACTCCCCCGCGTGCACATCGCACAACACCATTTGTCTGAGCCTTGGCATCAGACTTCAAAGGTATGCGCTCCCGCTCCCCCGCCACAGCAATGCCGAGAGCTTGTTTGTTTTTGCATCCAGTACGCGGGTAAGCCGTGTTTTGTTTCGGTGTTCTCTGTACCTTTCTCGTTTTTTATCTGGACGAAAGTGAAAGTCTGCCGTGCTTGTTTACAGTAGCCTTGCTCCTCAAATGCTGTTGCTGTGTTGCCATCTCTCTAGGGACACTCAGCTTGAAAACACTTGACTTGCTAGCTGCAATGCTACATCTGCTATGCTTTGCCTCTAGACACGTTGATCCCTCGCAGACTGTGCTGACTCTGCCCCTTCTGATTCTGAAACTGACCAACGCAGTCACCACGCAGTCTCTTTATGTCTTATGATGTCTGATATGATATGATATGAATAGATTTTTATATAGCGCGATAGTTACCCGCAGGCGTCCCAGCGCTCTTAGCCGAATACAGGAGGGTGAGTCGGGCGAGGTTATCTGTTAAAGAAGAAAGTTTTAAATTTTTTCCGGAAAGGCAAGATGTTAGGTTCCGACCGGATGGAAAGTGGAAGGGAGTTCCAGAGCCTTGCAGCATTCGTTGAGAACATTCTTTCTCCACTTCTTTCTCTTTTGAACCTAGGAATGGTGGCTTGAAAGGCGAGGGTCGATCTCAGCTGCCTGTTGGGGTGGTAGGGGGTAATCAGAGTATGATTAAGAATTGCTCCCTTTCTCCAGTAAGCACGGTGGGCGATGCACATGCTTTTGAAGCTGACTCTGTCTTTTACAGGTAGCCAGTGCAGGGCTCTTAATTCGGTTTTCACTGTTTGCCGGCGAGGAATGCTCAGAAGAGTCCGTGCAGCGCAATTTTGCATAACCTGCAGTTTTTTCAGGGTGGATTCGGGGGCTCCTAGATATAGGGCATTTCCGAAGTCCAGCCGGGAAAGAATTAGACCCTGGACCATGATCTGTCTGGCCTTGAAAGGGAGGAGTGGTAGAATCTTACGTATGAGTCTGATGATGCTCATGCAGGTGGCTGCTAATTTGGTTGCCTGGTGGCCGAAGGTTAATGCATTATCCAGCCAGATACCCAGGCTCTTGATGGTATCTTTGGCTGAGGGAGCAGGGCCTAGTGCTGGCGGCCACAGTGAGTCAATAGATTTTTGAAGGGAGCTGCCCAGCACCATTAGCTCAGTTTTATCGCCGTTGAGCTTTAGGTAAGACTGGCTCATCCATGTGTAGACTGCTTCCATACAGCCTCTGAGATCACTGGAGTAGGAGGAGGGATGGGTGAGGGTAACTACCAGTTGCGTGTCGTCGGCGTAAGACACGACTTGAACGCCAAAAGGGCGTATTATCTCTGCAAGGGGGAGCATGTAAATATTAAACAGTGTGGGGCTCAGGGACGAGCCCTGAGGAACCCCACAGCTGAGTTTTGATAGGCGATGTGGTCTTGCCCTCGCAGACTCGGAAGGAGCGGTCAGAGAGAAAGGAGTGTAGCCAGGCTGCCGCAGTTGAAGTTATCCCTAGCTCCGACATTCTTTGACATAAAATGTCATGATTCACAGTGTCGAAGGCGGCACTGAGATCCAGTAAAATAATGGCCGCAGTGCCGCCTTCATCCACAATCCTTCTAGCTCCTTCTGTTACTGCTAGTAAGGCAGTTTCAGTTCCATGCATGGGACGGAACCCGGTCTGCGAGGTATCCAGGGAGTTGTTTGTTTCCAGGAACTCAGTGATGCATTTATTTACGTGTTTTTCTGCAATTTTTGCAATCCATGGCAGCAGGGAGATCGGACGGTAGTTTCCTGGGTTCATCTGATCTAAGTTAGGTTTTTTAAGGAGGGCTTTAACTGTAGCTTGTTTCCACTTCGGAGGGACAAGTCCTGTTGAGAGGGAGTTGTTAATCAAATTCTGGATGGTGGGGAGAATGGTGGGCGTGATTGTTTTTAGGAAGCGAGCTGGGGCTGGGTCACTGGGAGATCCAGACTACTTTACCTGCAGCATTATAGTTTCTCGGCTGGTGTGCTCCAGAGGTGTAAAGGATTCCAGGGAGATAGGAGGGATGGGTCTGGGATATTGTTGTTCTGGAAGCGGATGAGGGAGTGGGGGGAAGGAGGAGTAAATTGTTGCTATTTTGTTATAAAAATAGTCTGCCTGCTCATTGCAGCGGATTTGTGCAGTCAAAGGATCTGGAAGTTTGTCCGGGAGTTTGAGCAAACTTTTAGCGATCTGGTAGATCTCTTTAGGTTTGCATGCTGCATCGTTGATTTTATTTTCAAAGAACGTGGCTTGAGCTTTTTTATCTCGATTTTATAGGTTTTTATAGACGCTCGATATTCAGTTTTGCTGGTGTTTGAATAATCAAGGCGCCATTTCCGTTCCAGTTTCTTACATTCTCTTTTTAGGATACATAATTCCTGTGAGTACCAGGGGGCATTTTTAGGTTTATGTTTGGATTTAGTGATTTTGGGAGGGATGATGGAGTCTAAGGAGGTAGTGATCCAGTTATTGAAGTTGTCGTTACTGACAGTAGGATCAGGGTTGTTCTCTGGAACAGAAGATTCTAGAGTGGAGGACCATAAGTTTGTATTAAGTTGAGTCCATTTGCGGTCTCTGCTAGGAGCGAGAGGTGTAGAGGGGCGAGAGCCAGGTGGGGTCCACAAAAATGGAATCAGAAAGTGGTCCATCCATGGAAGAATAATGGGTGAGCTAACTGTAAAATGAGTACAGTTACTGAAGATGGGATCCAGAAGATGCCCTTTTTGGGTTTCGCCTGCCGAAGGCTGCGCTCTGCGCAGCTTTTCAGCGCAGGTGAAATCCTATGTCGACAATAAGGAGTTCTGGAACATCCCCCGGCTCTCATTGGCTAGCTCCATAAATGGAGGCTAGCCATTGAGTGCCGGATCTGTCCATCAAGGCCGGACCAGATTCGGGGGCGTTCCGGAGATTTTTTCCCAGGGCGGAGTTACGTTTTTTCCCGTTCCCTCCCCTTTCACTGAAAGTGAATTCAGATGCGCTGTCCATTCCCGCCCCCTCCGTGTCCTCTCCCGCCGTCCGTCCCGCCCCCTCCCTGTGCCTTTCCGCCTCCCCTCGCTGTCCTGTACACGTTTCCCGCCGTCCGTGTCCTCTCCCGCCCCCTCCCGCCGTCCGTGTCCTATCCCGCCTAAGCTGTTCCACGACGCGATCAGGTAAGCAGCATTTATTTTTTATTAGAAATGTGCTTTCCCTCCCCTTTCACTGAAAGTGATTTCAGATGCGCTGTCCATTCCCGCCCCCTCCGTGTGCCTTTCCGCCCCCCCCTCGCTGTCCTGTGCACGTTTCCCGCCGTCCGTGTCCTCTCCCGCCCCCTCCCGCCGTCCGTCCCGCCCCCTCCCTGTGCCTTTCCGCCCCCCTCGCTGTCCTGTGCACGTTTCCCGCCGTCCGTGTCCTCTCCCGCTCTCCGTGAGCCTGTCCCCCCCTCCCCCCTCCTGCTCTCCGTGAGCCTGTCCCCCCTCCCGCTCTCCGTGAGCCTGTCCCCCCTCCCCCCTCCCGCTCTCCGTGTGCCCGCCCCCTCCCACTGCAGTTGCCACTTCCTGTCCACACTCCAACTCGGAGAAGCGCACCAGGGACCGCGGGACCCGCTGCATATGAGGTAAGAGTGAGACATATACCAGGGCACAGTACTGGCTAAAGCGCCTCCATGGTGGAGTTTCCCTTTACTGCGCAGGGTAGTTAGCGAACTCCCCTGACGTTTTTGCACAGAACGCAGATGTTATGAAAGAGGGCGGGGGCTTATGTAAGGCACGCTTTGCAGGCTGCAGCCCCGGTGTCCTCGGTCCCCATGCACTCCACGGATACCGGTTTATTTGGGAACTTCTGCACCTTAAGACTGCATTTGCTTGCGAGGCGTGGGGACGTTTCCTTTCACTAAATAAGTCGGCATTTAAGTTTAGAATGTGTTTTTGTTGTTACGCAAGAAACTCCTGCGTGGCATTGTGCTTTGGGGATTGTGGGCGGCACCTTTGCTCACCTGGGAGAGCAGGTTTGGGAGTAAGATTAAGGGACATATTTTTTTTAGAGGTTTGATAAAGTTCAGCGGTTCATCTGGTGAATGACATGCTAATAGACGCTATTTTTATTTAACGTCCGTTTCTATGTTCTGTAAATAAGAGGGATTATTACCCACTTTAGTGGCCGTATTGTATTTTAGCATTTATATAGCGCTTACTACTCTTATGTGGGGCACTTAATTGCCTGTCGATTGTTTAGTTGTGTATAACAAACTGCATGATGGGGGAGGGGCGGGACTTCACAGTTCATCCATCAAAGTGAGCTTCTTAAAACTGATAGCTAAGGTTTAAGTCAACAAAACGGGCATTCAAGAAATAAAATCAACCAAACCAGTTCTATCTGTTTGCCAATGCACCAAATATATTAAATTAACTACATGGAAGTTAGATGAAACATGCATGAAAGCGGTCAGACTTGTCCAGAGTTGTTTGTGTGTGCGACATGCGAGATATATATGATACATTTCAGTTAATTCCAAGATGCACAGACAAGCCCTGAGCAGCACCCTCCCTGTCTGAGCACGGCTCTCCGTTTTCCTGTTTGCTCTCTCGTAGTCTGTGCTAGGAGCCGTTCCACGCTGGATTGTTTGCACTGCAGTTTTTAATCGAGGCCCCTGAGGTGAAATGCATATGCAGATTCCCTTGCAGGTGTTCATGTCATGTTTGCAGACCGCATTCATGGGAAACCGGATGGAAGGGAAAGCTTGGAGCTGTGACTTGCGCTCAGTTTGTGCTTCTGGCTGGGGTACCTCGCCACAGCTGAGGGAAGGCGGGGCTTAGCAGGGTTCAGGTGGTGATGGCACTAAGAATGTGAGGGTCATGGGTTCAAATCCCCACACTGACAGATGAAGTCTTTCAAACTTCATTTCCTTTCAATGACAGACATGTTAAATACCGGTCTCTGAGATGGCAGACAGGGCAGTCAGTAGAAGCAGAGGTCTCAGAGCATTTAAATCTACCTTTCCCAGTGTCTGCACCCCAAACCGCATCAAAAGTAACACGCTGCACATTCAGGGGGGAAAGGACAAGCAAGGCGAATGACATCTTTGCCTAATACCTTATTTAGAAGAAAATAGTAACCAACTATGTCCTGTTTATTTTTTGTGCTTTCAATCATTTAGAAGAGGCAAGAATATCACGACTTAAGTCCCCAGGAACACTTGCTATGAAACTCTCATACCCCCTGTCTTGTCACTCATACGGAGTGGCAGTTCAGATCTGCATACCTAGAACTGGTCCTATGTTGATATACGTCCCTTCTCTGACTGAGATATGAGAGCTGTGTGGGCTGTGTGGGCTGTGAGAGCTGTTGGCAATGTAAATAACAATGCCATTTATTTATAAGTAAAAAAAAAATTAATTGTCATGAGCAATGCCAATAGCTCTAACTTTTCCAAAGGCGAAACCATTGCATTGTAAATGCTTGTTCATGAGTGGGTTGTAGTACTAGCTGGGAAAGGTCTAATGCCAGCAGACTGTTACGTAATTCAATAGCTGCCGAGTCCATGGGATCGTCCAAGTGCACATTTAAATCTCCTAATAGGGTGTAGTTAGATGAGGAACAGATACCAGTGGCTACCTCTGGGCCGAGCTGATTTATGAAGTTAGTCGAGGTGCCAGGTGGTCGATAGATGAGCGTCCCAGAGAATGTACAGATAGGAGAGAAATCCAACGAAAAAGTGAGGTGTTCACAGCCGGGTATATTGGTTGGAAAGGAGCGGCAGATGTAACGTTTTTTATAGATAATTGCTAAGCCACCGCCTTTTCCTGAGGAACGATCAACTCTAAGTATTTGGTATTCTGCCGGGAGAGCTTGGATGATATCGGGGTCAGAGTCACTTTGAAGCCAGGTTTCCGTAAGGAAAATGGCATCGGGGTCTTTGTCCAAGATAAGCAGGGATATTTCAGTGGCATGTTTGGGAAGGGATCTGCAGTTAAGCAGAAACATGCGAAACGAGGGGGGGGGGGTGTGGAGGGGTGACTGCGAAAAGGACAATATGGGCAGTTAAAGTGTTTTGAGGAGGGGTCCCATGAGGTGAGACACCGATCATTAGTGTGATTTAGTACTGTGTGGGAGAATTTTGGCCAGCGATCGTGGCGGCCCCTGGGCCCGGTTGGACGCGGACGGGCGCAGACGGGCTTGCCTTTGGCGCGCCTTCGGCGCCCCGCCGGCGCCGCGGCTGCGCCCGACCGCAGCGCCTCCTAAGGGGAGGAATCATTTTGTAGCAGCTGGTGCCTCGGGGTGGGAGGGGCCCGACAGAGGTGATCGGGTTCCTCACCCAAGATGACGGGTCCGAAAGATTCAATGGGGCAGGAGAGCAAAGGCTCTGTTCAATAAACTGGGGAGCAGAGTGCAAGTTTTAAAATAATTTTCCCTTAAATGCGCGTTTTTAAAAAAAAGTATGGCTTTTCTGGTCAAGCAAAGTAAATTTCAAACACTGTCCCGGCTTCCGCCTCAGGACCACAACACACACCACACACTCACTTGAGACCTGCACCCTCACACCCTCACCCACCCCCTCATGCTCACAACCCTCTCACCCTCACCCCCACTCACCCCCTCATACCCTCATACCCTCACACCCTCACCCCCTCACCCCCTCACCCCCTCACACCCTCACCCCCACACACCCTCACCCACCCACACACCCTCACCCTCACACCCCCTCACACACCTTCACTCTCACACACCTTGTTGGACTTGGCCCGTCTGGCAGGTCCACCCCTGAAGTTTGTGCTTAGTATATGTGACCGGGGGATGGTGATTCCCCTCCTGAGTGTGTGCGTGGTGAGAGAGACCTGCCGCCCATAGGAATGCATGGGGGATGTATGTGGCTCTGGTAGTTCCTGATGCGTGGGGCGTGCCGGGCCGTGTTTTGTATGTGTGCGCTCGTGAGGTTGAATGCTACAAGATGATGTATGCGGCCTGCGTGTGGCTAGAAGGGAAGGGCCCCTTCTAGACCTTGGTGTGTGTGTGCAGTAGATGTGCTGGCGCCTGATTGGCTGAAGCCGGCTGGGCCTTCCCCCACCAGGCTGGCCCCACCCCCCCGGGGGTGCATCCAGTGTCCCTGGCCTGGCCAGCACCAAGAAATTCCTTGTAACCAGTTCCAGCTGGTTCTCTCCCTGCCTGCCCCTTTTGGAGACAAAGGGAGCTCCTGTATAAAAGGGGGGTGGGCCCTTTTCTCTCTCTCTTCCCTCTTCCTGCTTCTCCTGACTGGAACCCTGCCAGGGGCTGCTGCTGCGTGGGCTCAGGGTTGGCTGGCCTCCCTGGGCCCTGCCCTGCTCCTGAACTGCTGTTGGGCCTCTGCCCCTCCTAGGAGCTGCTGTACTCCTCCTGAGGTCCTGGACTCTCCCATGGACTTTGCTATCCCTCATCTAGCGCTTGGGAGCGCTTTCCTCCGACCCCTAGCGCTTGGAGCGCTTCACTCTGTCTCCGAGCGCTTTGGAGCGCTTTGCCCGTGTTTCTAGCGCTGGGAGCGCTTCCTTCCACCAGCCGGTGCCACCCGGCCCTTGCCCTGTTCTGCGGGGTTCTACACCCCCAGCGAGTGCCTACCTCGCTACTGCCCCGTTCCCGAGGGGGGCCTGACCCTCGCCAATTCCCCCCAAGTCACCGCCGCCGGCCCGGGACCCCTCCGTGAAGCCCTCCCCCGGGCCGCGCTGTGATTGGATGGCGGCCCGGGCTTGGCTCCTGACGTCTCCCCGGGCCGCGCTGTGATTGGACGCCGGCCCGGGGAGCTGTGGAGGCGAGGAAAGAAGAGCCGAGTAATGCAGGGGGCAGTGAGAGCCTACTCCGCGCCCCTGCTTGACCCCAAGGACTGCCGCGACTTCCCCCCGGGGCCCCCAGGAGCGAGAGGGAGCCCCGGAGGGCGGAGAGAGACCGGCGCGCTCGCCGACCGGTGAGTGATGCCGGAGGGGAGGCGGGGCATCGGGCCACATTGCCGGTAGCCGCCCCTCCAGCGCGAGCCCGAGTGTGCTCAGAGGCCCCCGGGGCCCCCAGTGATGCCGGGTCCCCCGAGGGGGGCCCCGCCTGCCCACCGTTCTTGCCCCGAGCCCCGAGGAGGCTCCAACGTGCCCCCGACCCTGCCTGGGCCCCGAGAGGCCCCACCACGTGTCCCTGGCCCTGCCTGGGCCCTGAGAGGCCCCACCATGTTTCCCTGAGCCCCGAGGAGGCTCCAACGTGCCCCGGCCCTGCCTGGGCCCCGAGAGGCCCCACCACGTGTCCCTGGCCCTGCCTGGGCCCTGAGAGGCCCCACCATGTTTCCCTGAGCCCCGAGAGGCTCCACCATCGCCCTCCTGTCCCCCTGAGCCTGCAAGGCTCCACCCAAGTCCCTCAGCGGCCCAGCACTTCGTGGGCCGCTGCCACGTTTAGGTTTGCCCGGGCCCTTTCAGGCCACTTTGGACACCGAGACTCGAAGGCGCCCCTGCCCCAGGACGGTCATCTGGCCTAGGGGGTGCTGCTGACTAATATCAATGTGATGCTGAGGATTACTATGTGTTGCCCTGCTGATTGACTATGTGTTGCCCTGCTGATGGGGGCCTCTGTTGTGTTATGTACCTTGCCCCTTCCCGCCTGAGTACCCGATGTCTCATGTATGTGATCCCTGGTCAGAGTGAGTTCTACTGCTAGTTCTAGGAAGCCCAGGAGATATGTGTTCTAATGCCAGTTCCATCAGATGCGTACCACTGGCAGTGGTCCCTTGGCCCTGCCCTGTACCTTTTCCCTGGTAACCCCTGCCGTGCCTTGAACCCCTTGTAAAGTGTATATCCCTATGTGTCCTGTCTAATACAAAGACTATTTTCATATATACTTCGTGTGGAGTTCCTTTTGTGGGAGGCCGGGGATGTTGCGGTTGGTGGGTGCGTGCGCAAATGCTTCCCACATGTCCTCCGAGATAGGCCTGACTGCCCGCGCCGCATTACCTAGAGGGCGAGCAGGGGTCGACTTTATATAGGAGTGGCGGTCTCTGACTGGCTGGGGCGCAAGCCCTGGCTGGCCGGGGGTCCCATTTCCTACACACCTCTTCACCCTCACACACCTCACCCCCTCACTCTCACATCCCATCACCCTCACACCCCCTCATCCTCCTCACCCTCTCACCCTCACACACCCTCACCCTCTCACCCTCACACACCCTCACCCCTCACACACCTCCCCTCTCACCCTCACCCTCACACCCTCACCCTCACCCCCCTCACCAACCTCACACCCTCACCCACCCTCACCCAACCTCACACCCTCACCCTCCATCACCCTCCGTCACCCTCACCCTCCATCACCCTCCGTCACCCTCACACACCCTCACGCACCCTCATCCTCACACACCCTCACCCTCACGCACCCTCACCCTCACGCACCTCACGCACCCTCTCACCCTCACGCACCCTCTCACCCTCACGCACCCTCTCACCCTCACGCACCCTCTCACCCTCACGCACCCTCTCACCCTCACGCACCCTCTCACCCTCACGCACCCTCTCACCCTCACGCACCCTCTCACCCTCACGCACCCTCTCACCCTCACGCACCCTCACCCTCACGCACCCTCACATCCTCACCCTCACACACCCTCTCGCCCTCACACACCCTCTCGCCCTCACACACCCTCTCGCCCTCACACACCCTCTCGCCCTCACACACCCTCTCGCCCTCACCACCCTCGCCCTCACCACCCTCGCCCTCACCACCCTCGCCCTCACCACCCTCTCGCCCTCACCACCCTCTCGCCCTCACCACCCTCTCGCCCTCACCACCCTCTCGCCCTCACCACCCTCTCGCCCTCACCACCCTCTCGCCCTCACCACCCTCTCGCCCTCACCACCCTCTCGCCCTCACCACCCTCTCGCCCTCACCACCCTCTCGCCCTCACCACCCTCCCGCCCTCACCACCCTCTCGCCCTCACCGCCCTCTCGCCCTCACCGCCCTCTCGCCCTCTCACCCCCTCCTCACCCCCTCCTCACCCCCTCCTCACCCCCTCCTCACCCCCTCCTCACCCCCTCCTCACCCCCTCCTCACCCCCTCCTCACCCCCTCCTCACCCTCTCACCCTCTCACCCCCTCTCACCCTCACCCCCTCTCACCCTCTCACCCCCTCTCACCCTCTCACCCCCTCTCACCCTCTCACCCCCTCTCACCCCCTCTCACCCCCTCTCACCCCCTCTCACCCCCTCTCACCCCCTCTCACCCCCTCTCACCCCCTCTCACCCCCTCTCACCCCCTCTCACCCCCTCTCACCCCCTCTCGCCCTCACCACCCTCTCGCCCTCACCACCCTCTCGCCCTCACCACCCTCTCGCCCTCACCACCCTCTCGCCCTCACCACCCTCTCGCCCTCACCGCCCTCTCGCCCTCACCGCCCTCTCGCCCTCACCGCCCTCACCGCCCTCACCGCCCTCTCGCCCTCTCACCCCCTCCTCACCCCCTCCTCACCCTCACGCACCCTCTCACCCTCACCCCCTCTCGCCCTCACGCACCCTCTCGCCCTCACGCACCCTCTCGCCCTCACGCAC